>NC_141895.1:14957500-15263125 GCF_030686135.1 Camelina sativa | reverse complement strand
CATCCTCCTCTTCATCGCCTTGATTCCACGATCACACTTTTCCTTAACATGCACAACAAACACAAATTGAGATGCGTGAATATTGTCATAAACACTCAGTATTCAGTAAGGCAATCCTCCCATCTATTGGGCTATACACTCAAGCAACTGAGATTCTAATACTAATCAAGCAACAAACAAACATAAACAAACAAGGGAAATAAGTATCAGCCGATCCTAAAAAAATGGAGTCGGCCGACATTGCCCTTCAATGTCGATCGACACTACTCCTTGGTGTCGACCGACACCACCTCTTAGTATCGACCGACACCCCTCCTCGACCCGGAAACCCTCGAACGTACACTCGCCAAGTCTCTGTGCCGTCAACCCCTTGGTGTCGACTGACACCCAATTGGCTCGATCGACACTGACTCTGCAGACGCGTTCTGCTCGAAGCCGAAAGTTGAAGATCCGTTTTCCAATTCCTCCAAATCTTCTGAAACTCTCCCAAAATTCCTGGAAACTCATGAGAACTAACAACCAACCAAAAGCATACAAGAAAACAACACAAACAGGCACACAACAAGCAAAACAAAGGATTCTTAGGCTTAGATCAGCCATGGTCATGCATTCACTGATGGACGGCCTGGGAACTCAGAAATTATTGCCAAGGATTTAGACCAAATCATGGAAAAGGAAACTCGAGAGAAATGGAAACTCGCGGAAAAGGCAATTCGGGTAGGATAAGGATAGTTTCAAAAAAGAAAGAAACTTAGGGTGCGATAGGGCTTATCGTTTTTTGGGAAGCCCAAGGCGGTTTAGTTGACTCTATATATAGGTTAATAACTTTAAGTTCTTGAGAGAGCACCACATAAACATCCTTAACCCGCCGCTAGAGAGAGAGATCTGTCAAGCCTGATCCTAAGAGTCCTAGTCGAAGGAGAGATCGGTAAATGATCCTCCAGCCTTAGTCCTTTGATAGTTTTACGGTCTTAACAACGGATGGTAACGATGGCTGATGTGTCCGTGTTTTTAAACAGGACCAAATCGGGGGACCGTGAGTCTAGAACAAGAGAAAACCGAGAGTTAGCACCTAGGGTCGAATATGAAGGTGAGTGCGTGACTGTGTCCGAGTTCTTTGGTCAATCTCTTGACCAATGGTTTATTTAGTCTTGATTGCTTGCTTGTCTTGGTTAATTTTTTTTATTGCAATACATCGATGGTTAGTCTAAAAAAATTGAACAACTATCCTATGGCTTATTTGACATGCATGACTTGATTGAATTATACCTATGTCGGATTGAGATTATTGAGCAGTTCCTAGTGATACGGGATGACCTCTGCACTACGCAAACTTGTTTGCTTACGCCTCCTTTTATGGTCGCAAGGAAGAAAGGTCTGAGGATCTGGATTTAAGTGGTTGACCATCTCGCGTGACGGAGGAAATGAAGGGAGAGAATGGTGGCTTTGGGTAGTTTTACTTTCGGTCTAGTATTTTAAAACAGTGTGATAGCTTATTTGCATGACTCTCGTTGTACTAGAACCTCATATGGAATTTGGATGCATGTTTAATTTTAATTTAACCCGTTATTTACTTAGCCGCTGTCGCATATTGAATTTAATAACGGACAAGTACATATTAGTATGAAATTTTAGGGCCAGGGTCTTACAGTGGCCCTTGGGGCGGTCTTTTGAAACATTGTGTGGCCTTTGTGGCGAGCTTCTAAACCAATAGAGTGGCCTTTGTGGTGAGCTGGTTAGCCAATGTGGCATGTTTAGGCGATCCTTTGGGATCTGGGGACTTTGTGACGGTCCTTTGGGATGTGTGGTCTTCATGACATACCTTCAGGATGTATGGTCTTCATGACGATCTTTCGGATGTGTGGTCTTCGTGACGATCCTTCGGGATGTATGGTCTTTGTGATGGTCATTTGGGATGTGTGGTCTTTGTGATGGTCCTTTGGGATGTTTGGCCTTGGTGGCGGTCCTTATTAAGACAATTTTTTGGTCTTGGTGACCGTCTGTTTAGTCATTTGTTTAGCCTTGGTGACGATCCTATGTAGGACATTTTTTGGCCTTAGAGGCGGCCCTTGTGGCATTTTGATGATCTTTGTATGGTCATGAGGTATTCTAGTGAGGGAATATGTGGTTGGTAGGACATTGTGATGTTTTACGCGAGCCACGGGAGGGAGACCTGGTTAGGAGATAGGATTGAGACGTGTTCAGAATTGTTTGCCCTAATGACAGTTGGTCCTGAACACTCTGTGGAGAGTTTTAGTTCTCCTAGTACCATGATATTCTAAGACTTTTTGGCTTGAAAGTATGGCTGGTACATCGACTTTGGATGATTATTCGGGGGCATGCTTAGGCCCGATAAGGAGCCCATACTATGGAATGCAGGCTAATGCCTGATGAGGAGCCAACAAAAACTTAAGGTTGAGACCTATGAGTAAGGGAAAGTCCAAAAGTAGAGAGCAAATAATGTCTAGAACGTGAGTCTTCCACCTGGAGGTAACCTTCATAGATCAGTCAAAGGAAGTATGGGCCGTGAAGACGGTTGCACGGGAGTCCTTGAATGATGGTTGTTCGAGATTCGAGGATGAATCTATATTGGTGGGGAGAATTGTACCGCCCGTAAACCAAAATCCCGGTTTGGGATGTACATCAATCAATGTTGGTTGTGCATCAATCGCTACAAGGTTTTGTTTTGCGAGAAGATTTAAGTTAAACGCACGTGTTGCTATGTTTTGGGTTTTGGAAAACCCTAATGTCAGCTATAAAAGGAGAATACTTGACGTTTTAGAGAGTTTAGCCATTTTTGTCATTCCAGACAGAAAAAAAGAAAAGAGAGAAAACTTCTAAAAAGTTTGTAAGAGCGTTCTTGGTGAGTTCTAAGCCATTTTTGGAGTGATATGTCCCTGTGAGTGGAGATCTGAGGCTCACAGGCTATTTTCGTGGGATTTATAATTAGATTCGTTATTCCCAAAGGTGACTGTGTGACCATGGCTGAACTAAGCGATTAGATGTTTGATTGTATGTTTTGGGTGTTGTTTGCTTATGTGGTCGTTTGTGAGTGTTTGTTATAAGCGTTTGTGGCCTTTGGACTCGGTTTCGGCTTCATGGAGCCGAGAGGAGATGGAGGAGACCATAAGCAGTGATGTGTCGCGCGACTGCATCTATCGACGCAGTTAGAGATTTGACAGCGACGCGAGAAGTTGCATATGTCAATGCATCTAGGGATTTGTAAGAATTGCATCGGTCGATGCAAGGATGTGTCATTGCTCGACGTAACGAGTGTTTCGGTCAATGCAAGGCTGCCGCATCGGTCGACGTAAGGAGTGCGTCGGTCAACGCTAGTGTGTAGAGTTGACACTCATGTTCAGAGTTGTTTTGTTTGCTAGTTTTTTCTGTTTATTGATTGTGTTTATCTTTTCGCTTGTGTGTATAGCCCAGTAGATGGGAGGATCACCTTGAAGAGTGTTTATGATAATACTCACACATCTAATTTGTGTTTGTTATGCAAGTAAAGGCAAAGTGTGATCGTGGAATCAAGGTGATGAAGAGGAGGATGTTTTAGTGGCTCGTTGATGTGTTTTCTGGCTCTATTAGGATTGCTAGAGTTGACTCGTTAGAATGTTAATAGGTTTATTGTTTATTGTTAAGGACTTGTTGGATGGTTTATTACTGTTTATGATGAATTGATTATTGGTTATTGGTTATTGGATAAATAGTATTGCTTTATGTTATCTGATGTGGTTTATTGGGGTTAGGTTGTTAGTGAGTATTAGATCACTAGTTAATTATTGTATTAAGAAAAGGTCGGATCGTTTCACTTTTGTGCTTGTTTGTGCTTGGTTGTCCTGGTGGTTGTGGCATGTTGAGGTCAGATTTGGCATCATAGACATTGTGGCGATTTTTGGAACCGAGAGAAGTCGAGAGAGATAGTGTTCGACAGATGTTTCGTACGACTGCGTCGATCGATACCAGGAGAGGGTCGGTCGACGCAGCTAGGTTTTTGGTGGAGACGCGAGTAAGCATAGATCGATGCAAAGGTTCAGTGTCGAGTGTGGTGACGAAGAGTGTCGGTCAACGCATGTGTTCAGATTTGTCTAGTTTGCTTGCATTTGTGAATTATTTTTGTTTGTCTTTTTGCTTGTGTGTATAGCCCAGTAAATTGGAGGATTGCCTCACTAAGTATTTGAGATTATATTTACGCATCTCAATTGTTGTTTGTGGTGCATGTATGTTACTTGAAATCATGTCGATAAGGAGGAGAATGATTTAGGATCTCGAATGAGCATTGACGGTTATGTCTTGTTGTGTTGTTGGAACCTTAGACAGCAGTCTTATAGGTCGCTGGTTATGTTTTATGTTTCTGCTGTGCATATTATTGGTTATTGTGGTATGATGTTTGGTTAATGATGGTTGTTGGATGTTGGTTTATTATTGGTTTGGTTAGTGATGTTTATGTCATTGGTTTAATTAAATATTATAAGATATTTAATTATATTATTATTATTTAAAAAAAAAAACAGACTGGTTGTTTCATTCTGGTATGGTAAATGAACAAGTAACTTCCCTCCTTTTCGTTTTACAATTACAACATGTTTCAGTAAGTCCCAAATGGGCGTTCCAGTAAGTCCCCACATCATTAACAGTCCCACAAGGTAATCTACTAGCAATCAGTGACCACCTAAGAATGCATTTATATGATCTGTCAATGAATTAGTATTTGAACATTACATTATTTTAAGTGTCTTGGATATTTGTCCGAACAATATAAACCTGCTTCCTAGATGTTTATAATGGCGAAGAAGGAAAATCAACTTCATCAATGCCAAATTTTACTCTTTCGATACTTGGCTTCAAGTTCTTGAACCATCTTCGTCTGCAGCTCTTCCAGCATCGGTTTAACCCTTAACAACCAGTAATGGATACCAACACTATCATGAATAAGACTTCTAGGAAACACACTTCTTTAACGGGTTGTGCACACTTGACAATTAATTTATAGAGAAGCTACCGAGAGGGTGTTTACAGACTTGGAACATTTAAGAGGTTCCTTGAAACAGAAATTGAGAATATCTTACAACTTTGATTTATATGTATGTATTGGCAATTAGTTAAATAATAACGGTCTACAACAAATAATTCAAGAAACATAATTACTAAAAAAGTAACCAAGTTATTACAAAACAAGTAATCTATATAGATATAAATTTATATATAGCCATACATATTACAAAGCCTTATTGCCTTAATTTTGATAGGTATTGATTGCTCGAGTAAAATAATCTGATACACTTAATCGCAAGTTAATTTTTTTCGGGGTCAATCAACAATGACCAATAATACACTACATATTTGTGAGACTCTTAAATGTTGTAAATCACTTAAAATGAATCTCCATAACCGGTCCATATACATAATGTCCATTGGCTATTTTACATATTTCCTAGTTGGTTTTGTACTAAAAGTTTATCCTTCCCTATATATATGTAACATTTATTCGATTGATGATTAATAAGAAGAAGAAAATACAACCTCTAGTTTCTCTACTTTCACAACACGTTATCAGCACGAGTTTACCCTAAACTCCAACTGAGAAAATCCCTAAACCCTAAACCGTCGCCGCACATAAGTTCGTGATTATTCAAGCTCGGCGATCGGTTCTAGTTCGTGATCTATCCGTGTTCGTGGTCAGATTTTGTTCGTGATCAAGCTTTGTTCGTAACTAGTCTGAGGTTCGTGATCAAACTCAAGGTATATCAAAGGTCTTTAGCTCCCGGATCAATTCCAGTCAACCCCAATAGGTGTAAGGTAAATAAATCGAACCCACCAGACATAAATATATCGAACCTGATCTTAATTATATTGGATCTCTAAAACATACAATTACACAATCAACAAATCTAAAATCCTAAAGCTATAAACCCTAAATCCCCTAAACCTTAAGTTGTGATTTTAGAACCCTAAATTCTAAAACATTAAAAAATCGATTGCTTGAGGTTAGTCCTGGGCATTCGGATTCGGGTCGGGTATTTCGGATTTTCAGATATTTCGGTAAAGGGGTTCTAGACCCATTCGGATATTTATAGTATTCAGGTCGGGTTCGGATAACCAACCACCGGGTTCGGATCGGGTTCAGGTACCCGAATTCAATCCGAAAGTAAGTAAACCAAACTCAATCAATAATCAGGAATTAGTGGCTTGACCATCGATGCTTCTCACTGGCCAAACAAATAATAAGTTTGTTGTTTTTTTCTCATACCATTCCTATACTAATTGTTTTGACTGAAAATTTGAGATGAACGAAGTTTCTTCTTCTAATTGTCCATCTTCTCAATCTATTTCTAAATTCTATTTTAAAAAATAAAAGTCGTACATATTAATATATAAATACTAGAGGTTTTAGAATTAAACAAAGATATTAAAGTGGCAAAATGGTTAGACTGCACCCTTTAAATGCTTTAGGTCATGAGTTCAAATTTCACTAATAACTATTTTTGCACTATATTATACATGTTCGGGTTAAATTGGGTACTTGTTCGGATATCGGATAATACCCGATCGGGTTCGGGTATTTTGCCCAGGCCTACTTGAGGTTAAGATTTGCTTAGGATGGTTTGATTGTTATTTGTTTGTTCTGTGTTTAGCATAAAACCTTAAAATCAAAACCTTAAAATCGGAATTGTTCTATTTCTTGCATGAAACCCTAAAACTAAAAACCTAAGAAATCCTAGAGAAAGGAAAATATTTCCCTAAAAGATTTTGTCCTAATCCTAACTAGAAAAGGAAATCTTATCTAGAGAAAAGGAAAACTTAATAAAAGGAAATCATCTAGAATAGAAAATTATTTGCATATTTCCTTGTTCATACTAGATTATATTTTTGTCTAAGATTGTTTCATGCATATATTAACTATATATTAAAAGACAAGAAATTATTTACTAAAATTGGCATGGTTCGGTATTAAATACTGCATGGCACAGACGAAATTAACTCCATGGTTCGGTCTTAAATACCGCATGGCCTAGACAAAATTAATTCCATGGTTCGGTCTTAAATACCGCATGTCCTAAGACTAAAACGATTGCATGGTTCGGTCTCAAATACCGCATGATAATAATCAGGTGCTTGTTTTCTATTTTATAGATGTCAAAGATCAACAATCTCAAATATGCTGCACTTAATGTCTCTGGAGACAACTATTTACAATGGGCATTGGATACTAAGATTACCTTGAAATCAAAGGATCTATGTGAATGTATCGAGAATGGTAATGATACCACCAAAAAAGAAAGATACAATGCGATTTTTCTTATACGACATCACCTTAATGAGAGTCTCAAGAACCAGTACCTTACCATTGAGAATCCTCTTGACCTCTGGACAGAGTTGAAAAACAGATATGGACACCAAAAGACGGTGCTCCTACCAAATGCTCAATTTGATTGGAAAAATCTAAGGATTCAGGATTTTAAATCTGTGGATGAGTATAATTCAGAGCTATTTAAGATAGTCTCGATCTTGAAACTATGTGGTAAGGAGGTTACTGAGGAAGACTTGCTAGAGAAAACATTCTCAACCTTTCACACTAATAACATACTGCTTCAGCAACAGTATCGTGAAAAAGGTTTTAAGACATATGCAAGTCTAATCTCTTTTTTGCTACTTGCTGAGCAAAACAATGAGTTATTGTTAATGAATAGTGCAATGAGACCTCCTGGTTCTGCCCCATTATCGGAAGCCCATAAAGTTGATATAACAACGAAAGAGCCTGAAGGGCCTAAAGAAACTAAAGAGTCCAATTACGTCCATAGGGACAAGTGTCACGGTCGTGGCCGTGGTGGTCGTGGCAATTACCAAGGAAACCACTATGATGGTTATGGTCATGGGAACCGAGCCGACTTTGGTTGTGGTCGAGGTAGAGGCCACAGAATTTTCAAACCGCAACATAAGACTAAATCGGTTTGCCACCGATGTGGTATGGAGAACCACTTAGCTAAGACGTGCAGGACATCTAAGCATCTTATTGATCTCTATCAAGAAAGTTTGAAAAAGAATCCAGAAGCTAACTTGGTTCATCTCGATGGTGAAGGAGATTTCGACCATGAGAATGATGACCAAATGGATTATGAGACTTCGGATTGTCTAGGAGAGGATAATTAAATTTAAAATTGTCTTGATTTAATTTTTATGTTTTATGCTTTGAATTTTATTGAATTATGATTTTGGTTTAAATTCAGTTATTTTATTTCCTTCAATATATATTTGTTTGTTTTATTCTTGTTTTGAATAAAATGTAAATTTTATTTGAAAAAATCGTTTTACATTAGCGTTTGTTTAAAGGGTGTTAATTGGTTAACTAAGACTTAGAAAAGAGAATAAAACAGAGTAAGAAACAGAGTATAACACAGTGTTATCTTGAAGCTAGCCACATTCCCATTGCAGCCGCATATTTGCCGTTGTTTGTTTTATTATTTATGTCTAAAACATGATTCTTGTCCATATTACGAAATGCCAATATTAGCACAATAGCGGGTATAGCAAGTCTAATTGAAGGCTACAGCCAGACACACATCTTGAACTAAGTGATGCCTTATATTCACCCAGCTCAAAAAGGAGCTTATTAAGTTTCAAAGATATTCGTTTGAATGGTTTCCATGTTGAAACTAAAGGTGAAGGAAACCAAGAGTTCCTACATATTACTGAAATCACCCAAGGATCTAAGAAAATCCTAGAGACTATACCCGCATTATCTATTGGTCTTTACTATGCTAAAATAAATATGATAGAAGCTAATTTGGTAATGAACAAGATGTTCAATGAACAATTTACTATATGGCATGACCGGCTTGGCCATCCGGGTTCTAACATGATGTGTAAGCTAATTATGAATTCAAATGGGCACACTCTTAAAGAGAGAAGAGTTATCCCTAAAAATCTCACATATGTGGCCATCACCAGTAAAAGTCACTAAAGAGACTTTAAATTTTCTACAAAGGATACAAGGAGATATATGTGGACCAATACACCCACCTTGTGGGACGTTTAGATATTTTATGGTTCTTATCGATGCGTCGACTAGATGGTTGCATGTTTGTCTATTTTCCACAAGAAACCTAGCCTTTGCTAGATTGTTAGCCCAGATCATAAGACTGAGAGCTCACTTTCCAGATTTTCCACTTAAGACTATTACGTCTAGATAATACTGGTGAATTTACATCTCAAGCATTTAATGATTATTGTATGTCCATGGGGTGAGTGTGGAACATCCTGTGGCACATGTCCATACACAAAATGGATTAGCTGAATCATTCATTAATCAAATTCAATTGATTGCTCGACCATTACTCCTGAGGTCGCAGCTTCCTGTGTCGGCTTGGGGACACACAATATTACATTCATCAGAGCTTATACGCATCAGGCCATCTAGTGAGCATAAATATTCGCCATCCCAATTATTAACGGGTCATGAGCCAGACATATCTCATCTAAAGACATTCGGGTGTGTCGTTTATGTACATATTGCTCCACCACAGAGAACAAAGATGGGACCTCAAAGGAGGATGGGAATATACGTTGGATATGATTCTCCCACCATTATTAAGTATTTATAGCCAACTACGGGTGATTTATTTAAGGCTAGAGACGCGGATTGTCAGTTTGCTGAATCTGAATTTCCTACATTAGGTGGAGAGACAAACAAGCTGGTCAAAGAAATGTCATGGAATCAAACATCCTTAAATTGGCAAGATCCTCAGACTCTAGCATGTTAGGCAGAAGTCCAAAAGATTATACATTTACAAAAGATAGCTAATCAATTGCCAGATTTCTTTGTTGACCCAAAGAGAGTTATGAAATCGTACATACCAGCTTGTAATGCACCAGTACATATTGATGTTCAAAAGGAACACAATCAACAAGTTGCTACAGAGTCTAAGGCACGTTTGAAACGTAGTATACCAATAGGTTCCAAAGCTAAGGAAACCATAGACATGGCTGCGGCAAATCCTAAGGTACCGAATGAGGTTTGGGACTCTGAACCTCAAGGCCCTGAAGGTATTAATAATAATGAGATCTCAATAAATTATATCATGTCATGAATTCAATGGAACCGAAAAGATGTCGACATCGATGAAATATTTGCATACAAGGTAGCACTTGAAATAAATGAGGATCATGAACCCATGTCTATTTTAGAGTGCACTCAAAGACCAGATTGGTTAAAATGGAAAGAAGCCATTGACGTGGAGTTGAATTCATTAAAGGAAAGGAATGTATTTGGTCCAATCTTAAGGACACCATTCGATATAAAGCCAGTGGGACACAAGTGGGTCTTTGTAAGAAAGAGAAATGAGAATAATGAAATCGTGAGATATAAGGCATGGCTTGTAGTACAAGGATTCTCTCAAAGACCCGGAATAGATTATGAGGAGACATACTCCCTTGTGATGGATGCAACGACTTTTAGATTTTTTATAAGTCTGGCTATAAGAGAAAAACTTATTTGCGCCTAATGGATGTAGTGACCGCATATTTATATGGTCCACTGGATAATGAGATTTATATGAGATTACCAGAGGGTATCGAGCTCAAAGATAAGAGTGGTTCTCGAGAACAATATTGCATAAGGCTAAACATATCCCTTTATGGACTGAAACAAAGTGGGCGAATGTGGTACAATAGACTAAGTGAGTACCTAGCTAAAGAAGGCTATAAGAATGATATCATCAGTCCATGTATTTGTATAAAGAAGTTTGCAAACAAAAGGTTTGTAATCATAGGAGTATATGTGGATGATTTGAATATCCTAGGAACCTCTGGGGAAATCTCCCAAACAGTTGAATATCTCAAGAAAGAATTTGAAATGAAAGATCTAGGTAAAACTAAGTTCTGTTTGGGATTGCAGCTTGAGTACATAAATGATGGAATCTTTGTGCATCGAATGGCATATACTGAAAAGGTACTCAAGAGATTTAATATGGACCAAGCTCACCCATTGTTTAGCCCAATGGTTGTGAGAAGATTAAATTTGGATAGTGATCCATTCGGTCCAAGGAAGGACGATGAAGAGATTCTCGGTCCGGAAGTGCCATACCTCAGTGCTATAGGAGCGTTAATGTTCTTGGCTAGCCACACTAGACCAGACATTTGTTTTGTCTTGAACCTCCTAGCAAGATTTAGTTCTTGTCCAACCCAAAGGCACTGGAACGATATCAAACATGTATTGTGTTACCTACAAGGAACGCTTGATTTGGGTTCATTTTATACTAACTATAAAAAAGAAGGTTTAGTTGGTTTTGCTGATGCAGGTTACCTATCGGATCCACATAATGCTAGGTCTCAAACCGGCTATGTATTTACACACGGTGGTACAGCAATTTCATGGAGTTCAATGAAGCAAACCATTGCGGCCACATCATCTAATCATGCTGAAATTTTGGCTATGCATGAGGCCAGACGTGAGTGTGTTTGGTTGAGATCGATGACTCAACACATCAGGTCAGATTGTGGCATGGCCGACGACAAGGAACCAACCGTCATATATGAGGACAATACCGCTTGCATCGCACAGCTTAAGGAAGGATATATCAAGAGAGATCGGACAAAGCAAATTTTACCTAAGTTCTTCTTCACACATGAACTACAAAAGGCCGGAGTAGTTCAAGTGGTGCAAGTTCTATCTTGCGACAATTCAGCCGATCTCTTCACCAAGTCATTACCGACATCGACATTCAAGAAGCTCACACACCATATTGGGATGCAGAGACTTAAGACTTTTAGTGATGCTTAGAACATGGGGAGTAATACATATTGTAGTCTTTTTCCTTCACCATGGTTTTGTCCCAATGTGTTTTCCTAGTAAAGTTTTAATGAGGCAGCACCCCCAAGCGTATTAGGGTGATCTCTTAGCATTTGCACGGTTATGTCATCCAAGGGGAAGTGTTGTAAATCACTTAGGATGGATCTCCATAACCGGCCCATATACACAAGGCCCATCGGCCACTTTACATATTTCCTAGTCGGTTTTCTACTAAGGGTTTATTCATCCCTATATATATGTAACACTTATTCGATTGATAATTAATAAGAAGAAGAGAATACAAACTCTAGTTTTTCTCAAGTTTCACAACAGTAAATAGTTAAAGAGGGAGAATATTCACTACAAGAAAAATAATTTTATTGAGACATATTTTTGAGACATAAAATTTTCGTCACAAATTTGTGACATTTTCAATATGATATTATAAATTTATTTGTCACAAATTCATAGTATTTTTGTCACTATATTGTGACAAAAAAAATTATAACCAAAGTTTGTCAGAATTAGTGACGAATATGCTACAATAATATTAATCGTCACTCTTATGACTACATTTTGACCAATATGTTGTTGCAAATTAGTTATGGAATAGTATAAATTGTTGTCATTTATAAAAAGCCTAATTCTCTAATCCTAATTTAAGAGATGATCATGGTTTTAATCTTTATAATTTTGTGCCTCCTAAACCTAGAGAGAGAAAGAGAGTAAACCATTTGAGAGAAAGAGAATAAGGAGCCACAGTTGAGATTAAGGACAGATCTTACTTGTCCTAGGAGATGGTGAAAAAGAAGGGGTAACCGGACTCTTTTATGCACGAGTTTTGGTGAGAAATTTTCCAACCCATAGATGTAAGTTTCCCCAAAGGATTTTGTAGATTAAAAATTATACATGTTTTATCAAACCTATTCTGCGCAGATCCGCGAACTAACATCAATCATCTTGTGAAATTGTTTCCCACTGCTACAAATTGAAACAGAATCTGATCTACCCACTGTTAGAAATATCTGAGTCTTAACTTTCCGGAGAGCCTGAGATTGTTTGTATAGGAGTTATAATATGAGAGTTATGATCGAATATGTGCATCTGGTAGAATTTGTGATTTTTCTTCTTTGAAAGAATAAAATAGATTATAATGTATATCTAATGTTTATGATTATAAAAATTTGTATGATTATAAATTTTAAAAATAATATTGTTTTGAGATTAACTTTTTAGTTATAATTTTTATCATATGCAATGAATTTTTTAGTAATAACGTGTGACCATTTAAAACTAACTTCTAATGATGGGATTGGACATTATGATAGTCACAAAATATCATGATTTTTGAGTATTTGTTAAAATTCTGAGACAAATTTTTAGTTATCATTTGTGACCATTTTAGACTATAGTTTCGTAATAATAAGATACATAAATTAAAACGTTATTTTAAACATGAATTGTGACGATTTTAAGACGTTTTGTTAGTCTGTAACTGAGACAGTTTTGTTACTTTTTGTGTCGTAATTATTTATGACAAAGTGGATACTAATATATTCATTGCAACTCTTGTGACGTTTTTGTTATAAATAAAAAGTTGTGACGATTGTATTGCAATTATTCAAAAATCATCACAAATTCGTAACAATGTTTATATTGTGATTAAATACTTTTTATTTTGACTAAATATTACATCTTAATAAAATTATTTTCTTGTAGTGATTATTTGGTTTTCAGAATTGTAAATAAAACTTATTAAAAAATAAACGATTTAACTAATGAAATAAAAGCATTTGGGTATTGGATAATTCAGAGATCAATTTTTGTTGAAACAATGAGAAAAATAAACTCAAGTTAAGCACTATCCTCGAACATGAACATAAAATTATATGAATCTAATTCTCTCAAGGTATCAAACACTAAATATGACTACACAATTACTAAAGTCTCATATGTAACAAATTCACATTAAGCAAATTGATTAACTTCACAATACTCCCTAATATATCAATTATCATTAGCTAGAAACGTATCGCTCAATTTTAAAATTTTGAAAAGTGATCAATCTAGTCTTAGCATTATGAGCATCTGAATCATATAATCTAAGGATAGAAAACTTCATATAACAATCAAATCATCAAACCATTGATCCCCTACTTTGAACAATTGAAAAACTACTCATACAAATTAAAGAAAACAACATAAAGAGACATGAAAGAAAACATGATTCAACTGATAAATAAAGAATAGTTTAAAAATCATCTCCAAAGTGTAAACTGAAAGTATGAATCCTCTCTCCAAAAATGTTGCGAGTGTTTTGTCTCAGTAAAATTATATATCATTTTCCAGTTTATATATAATAAGTTGTCTGTCGTCCAAAGTCTTTCTGTTTTTGATCAAGTTCTTATTGATTTTGATTACAAGAAGAAATAATTTCAACAAATCTGGCTATAATATGGAACAACGACGTGGTTGGCCATGAATAAAGGCCGTCCGAATTTTACAAATTTTGTTTCAAGAACTAATTTATGCAAATAAGACATAAACTCATAAAAGCGGTAAGGCATATAAAGTTGTCTCTTTCTTTCATCTTTATAGTTTGGAGCCACTCGAAAAGGATATTTTTTAATTTTTAAATTGTGATGAGATCATTTAAGTGTTATTTTGACAATTTTTACATAAATTAAGAAAACATATTAAAATATCTTTTATACCCTTTAAATTTAAATTATTTTTTGATATTTTCAATGGATAAAGTTGGAAAATCTAAAATGACATTTATTTTAAAACAAAAAAAAATAATGCTAAAATGACATTTTTTGTGAAATAAACAGGGTAATAAATAGTAATACAGTATAATGGTTTTCCAGAAAAGAGTATTTTCTGTTCAACCTAATTATTATACCATTAAAGCCTTTTATCAACCTAATGCAATTTTATGGCTGGAGTAGATCAAAATGTCTTCTGTTTTTATCTTTATTAGCTTCACTGCAACCTCAATGGGAGGTTATATTTTTGGGGCTCTTATAATTTTCAATTAATATAAGATGTACTTTTAGTTGAATAAGAACTTTGGGATGCATAATTACAATTTTTCCCTCCAATGGTGGGTTCTTATTTTGAGTCTCTTAATTTGATTTTTTTTTTTTTTGAAATTAAAGAAATTAAAGTAGAATATGAAATTTTTGCATATTAAGATACATGTTTATAAAATTATTGCATTTCATTAAATTTTAAACATTGAAAACATTAAAACATAATTAATAGAAGTACAATTCATGAAAAGGGAAAATGATTAATTGTATTCTCCAAATTTTGCCCAAATCCAAGAAGCAAAAAGGAAGATATAAAAAACCAAACCTCTTGTTTTAAACTTTTTTGGTTTCCTTACACCATCCTCGTTGTTCACAGCCATTGCGTTAATTATGGTTTTCTGCTGTGAACTGTTTCATGGAGAAAGCATAGAACGATGAATAATCAAACACTCTCATTATAATGCTTCCACCACAGAACACTGATATTTGCTTGACATTAGTATCAGAATCAAACTATTTGGACTATAATAATCGAAATCAACAACAGCAACACACACACGACCAAATTCTAATAGACTTGGACTATGATAAACTTAAACTGCACAAAATTTGAATCAGAATCACGAAAATTGGAGACGGGAAAGAGCTGAGATCAAACGAAGTAACATGAACGTCGCGGCCATGGGATTTGTAGGTCTTGATTAGGATTCCACGGTGCGGGTTCCAGAGACGGATGGTCCGATCCTTGCCGCAGGAGAGAGCGTAGTTCGCGTCTCCGTTAAACCTCGCCGCTAAAACCGCTCCCTCCTGGCCTTTAAGCACGTGTGCCTCCTTCGTCGATAGCTATGTCGTCGCGCTCATCTCTTTCTCGCCTGAAAAACTTACAGTGTCGTGGAGTGGAAAACCGAGTCTCTTCATCAATGTCAAAGAGTGAAATTCCCATGACCAATCGATTCAATCTCCTCCAGATTCAATCAATTCAATTTCCTCAACTGATTGTGAAACAACTCTTGCAATCGGAGAGAAGAAGAAAAAGAACCACAAAATTCTATATTAAACAGTTCGTCCAACCAGTAAGTGACACATCACTGTCTCTTATGCAAAATAAGAGGCAGCTCTTACTTATTATACATTTTCTGGTTTATTATTTTCCTCTTTTTCTTTGAACTCTCACCTTAAAACCTCCCGTTCGGGATAACCTTAGTTTTAACTTATTTTTTGCAAGGTTTTTTTCTCATGGCTGTATAAACTCTTTCATTTAATTGCTTAATAAACATAGTTTAAAAATAATATACTTATCAGGGAAAAAAAAAATGAACGAGACATTAATTGGAAACCAAAATACGGTTTAATCATGGTTAATTGGTTATCATATTGTCAAAAATCTTCTTCATATTTTTCAATTATCTTTTCCGTTATACTATGCTTATTTTCCGTTATAATTATTACAAAATTTTAAGGGAAATCGTTCTTAGCTTTAAAGTCATTTCACGATTTATATTTGTTAAGGCTTGTGATCTTCCTTGGTACTTTCTTTGTAAAGTATATGATTCGAGTCAATTGAGAGATAGAAATTCATGCTTGTGAGTTAATTAATCGATTTAAATTGTGATTTGCGCATCAACTTGAGTATCAAAAGGGCATTTGGTGGACACAAAATTTATATTTAGTGCTTGGTGAATCAAGTTTACATTTTTTTTTTCATTTATTAAATTTCTTTAAAATAGAAAAAAATGTCTAGTTTTCTGGAGCCTTCAATTTTGGTAATTACGATTTGAAAATAAATAAGAACGTACATTACAATATTCTTACGCGTACAAATTACATTCCCGCGTACCATGTCTTAAACGGAGGATATAGTAAATGTCTAAGCACGTAACACACACATAGAGTTTCGATCTATAAACTCTCAAATAGTTCAAATCAAGCGTCTTCACTATTTGTATTGAACGGGTTCCAAAGCTGATCAACGTCAAACGTTAACGACATTGACTTGATCAAAGAATTGTCTGCCTCGTCGGTTGTACTAGCTCCGGACGCACGAAATCTGCCTCTAGCAAACTCTCCCACCAGATAGTCTCTCCATCCATTAGATTATTCAAAAACTCAAACTTTTCATCATCTTTGTTACATGTGATACCACCATCTTTGGTGCCAACTTTGTCAAGGCCAACTTCTAACTGGCCAGTGAGGCTGGTGCACCCGTTGTTGTTGGAGAAGGATAGAGGTCGAAGTCTTGTAGCATTGAGTTTTTCGGCCGGTGTGGTAGCTGAAGAAGTCACTTCTCTCTTTCTCATTTTGTTCGTACAATATGGTTCTTGCTTCTTAGCCATATTAGTCTCCCAGTAATTCTTGACGTAATCTACCAGCAATCAGTGACCACCTAATAATGCATTTGTATATGATTTAGTATTAATTAGATCATTACATTAAAGTGTCTGAACAACACAAACCTGTTTCCTAGAAGCTTATGAAGACGAAGGAGAAGATCAACTTCGTCAGAACTAAATTCTCCTCTTTTGATATTGGGATCCAATTAATTCACCCATCTTAGTCTAGAGCTCTTCCTGCATCGGTTTAACCCTATATAACCAAATACTGGGGGATCAGATCTCTATGAAGTATATATGCTTACTTATCAAGAACAATCTATGAATACCACACAGATACAAAGTACGAACACAGATATATTACTTATTCTCACTATTTATTATTTTTATTCTTCTTATCTGATAAGTTCACCATTTATGTGGACAACAAAATAATATATTTCATCTGTGTCATACCTTAAGGCATATGATCAGTGATTATGCAGTTACTTGTTAAGAAATATTTTCATTCTATAGAAATAAGAATATATAAGTGTACGTTTGTATATAATATACCACTTCTCAAAGGAATTAGGTGCCATTTTCCTTCTCCATACTTATCAATGCACTCCTTCAAGAGTTTATTTTCTTCAGGAGTCCATGCACCTCTTGTCAACCCTCTGAACGAACCCTCCATGGACCAAAGATAAATAATTAAATGTATATACCCAAATTACTGTAGAACTTAAAAGAAATGGTATAGAGTGTGTTGTGGCTTATTGAATCCTTGGGAGGCATATATATAGAGAGTGTGAGTGTGCGTGTGCACGGAAATGTGTTATTCAAAGGGGATAGACAAGTGACGTGCATGTTTGATATCCACATTTCATTTTTTCTTTTCCATTGCCAACACTAGTTTTGTTTATTATATGAAGCCTAGAGAATATCTTACAAGCTACAAATATATGCATATGATAATAATGGCAACTACTACAATAATAGCATTAATGTGACCAAATTATATCAAAACATTGCTTTTGAGTAAAGAAATCTAATTTATATGTATTAGAAAATTTGGGAATGTGTTTTTAGGCAAATGGTTAACGTTTCGTCTTTGCGACCTTCTCCACCGGCATTCGACTCCACCAACTTGCCTTATCTGCATAGTAGGATTGATCTATAAACCGGACCTTGTCAATTAAATAGGAAATGTGAATTATGCTATATAGCCATAAATCTACCAAATATTAAGGATATATCTATATAATATTTTAAGTTAAGTACAAAATAACTTTTGTTATATAATATCGGAAAATATATCTGTTAGTTAACTTTTGTTAACTTTTGTTATATAAAAAAAATCATTACATCATCGTATAATATTAAAATATAAATTGAATTAATAAACTTTTTTTAAAATGACTAAGAAACTCAAAGCCTAGGTCTGTGCATTCCCTCATACCCAAAACTAGAGCTGATTATATGGTTTCGTCTCAAAAGTCACTCAAACCTAACGATTTCTAGACTTTTGATAGAATAAAATCTTCAAGTTGAAATAGACTAGAAGTTGGCTCTGGGTTCCAACTACCAAGAGTGATTATGGGAACTCCTGTGTTTTAAAAAGAAAAAAAAAAATCTCTTTTGCCACTCTTTTCAGATAAAATCAGCTCAAATCAAACATAACATAATCACAGAGTAGTAAACTAACCAACCTTCCGGATTAAATAGACTCCAAAGTTGCTCAGTGTCAAACATTGGAGACATTGAGTCCATCAAAGTACAGTCTTCCTCGTTAATTGTAGTAGCTACGGGACCCTCTGCGTTTGCCTCTTGGTTCTGTTCCAGCAAACTCTCCCACCACGTACTCTCTCCATCCATTTCACTGTTCAGAAACTCATATTTCTCCTCATATACGTTGCTGACTTGGGAAAGGCAAACTTCTGTTTGCTCACTGAGTTGGCTGCAGCCATTGTATGATTGAGATTGACACTTTGCAACGCTAAGCTCTTGAGACTGTGAGGCAGATGAACAAGTAATATATCTCTTCCTCGTTCTGCTCGTACAACATGGTTCTTTCTTCTTACCGAAATGAGTTTTCCAGTAATTCTTGACATCATTAGCCGTTCGACCAGGCAATCTACCAGCAATCAAAGACCACCTAAGAATGCATTTGAACAGATATTATACAACTTATTATTGGATCAAAGCCCTTACATTCTCTAAATATTTTTGATGTCTTTCTGAATTTTATCAACCTGTTTCTTAGAAGCTTATGAAGGCGAAGGAGAAGATCAATTTCGTCAGAAGTAAATTCTCCTCTGTTGATATTGGGATTCAAGTAGTTTAACCACCTTTCTCTACAGCTCTTACAACGTCGGTTTAGTCCTACATAACCAGTAATACAGATCAAATCTATTAGGTATTCTTACTGTGAACTCAAATAAAATGGAAATGAAACTCTAATGCTTGTACACAAATTTACTATAAAAGGTAAATTAATAAAAATAAAAATAATACAATGTCTAAGATGTTATTAAACAATGTAAAATATAAATAATACACTGTCATATATAAGTTTTCCAATTATGTGGACAACAAAAGTGATTTTACCTTAAGCATGAAAAAACTGATTGTGCACCATTTGTTAATTAATTTGAAAAACTTTTAGATCAATACGTATATAAGAAAACATATAAGTGATTAGTTAAATTATATATACCAGATCTGAAAGGAACTTGGTGCCATTTGCCTTCTCCATACTTATCAATACATTGCCTCAAGAGACTGTCTTCTTCAGCAGTCCATGCACCTTTTCTTAACCCTCCGGACGGAGCTTCCATGGACCAAGGATCGAGTTTAAAAGTATATATCTAACCAATTTATTATATGTATTGTGGCTTCACAAATTCTTGGAAGACTTATAGAGAGTGTGAGTGTGAGGGGCTAAGGGAAGTGACGTGCTTGTTTGATATCCACATTTCATTTTTTTTTTTTTTGCCAAATTTTGTTTTCTTCGGGTGCTTAAGACTGGAAAATAACTTACAATTGTTTACATGTATAGGCGACTTACACATAAAGTCTTACTTTTCAAAAATATCTAAATACACTTTTAACATTTCCTACGGGATATAAAACTGTAAACCCCTAGGTATTAACAAAACTAAATTTAGACAATCCGCTATGTTAAAACAAGAAAAACTATGCACAATATCTTTTTCAAAACATATTTTTCTATATAGATATTTTACCCTACATAAACTATATTTTGCAAGACTACATAGATGATATATTGCTTGAAAATAATAAATAAAACAAATAAACTTATGTTTGTATAATTCTTTCATTAATATATTTTAATTTAAATTAAAAAGGTAAAAATGTTTAGATATCCTACTGTATAAGGATGAGCATTAAAAACATTTTCAAACTGAAATATATAAAAACAAATCCTTGATAATCGAATCTAGCTTAAGTTTTATGTTTCTTTTTTCTTTTTATTTTAGATAAATACTTTAAAATATCGGTAAAACAAGCTGACAATTATAGCCCACACTTTACAAACTTTCAAAAATAGCATTATATTTTAAATATATGTTTCGAATTTTTTAAGATTTGGATTGCCTATTTTACATTTTGGATATAATTTTTAAGGGGTAAGATTTTTTTTTTAAAACGTCTCGATTTATTATCTATTATAAATTATGCGAACTGTTAGATAGATTATTCTACCATGAACAATTCTTTCCAAACCTATTAGATTCACTACAGACAATCCTTCCTTCTCCATGCTCATGATAGACACCTTGGATCACGACTAACAGGTGTAATTGCGCATCACTGAATATTTTTTGTAAAATTGTATCCATTAATCTGCATAGTTGTTAATACATCGCATCATCTGGAACGTGAACGTCAGACCTCCTAGTGTATAAGTATTTATTAATGTTTGATCAACTATTGGACCAATGAGCTTTTGAAACATAGTATTATTATTGAAACGACCCGTTTTCTAAAATAATAAATGATAATTATAATTATAATAATAATAAATACTCTACAGTTATTGGTTCCATATCCACTAGCCACCTATCTATAACACACAAACGCGGATA
Source organism: Camelina sativa (assembly GCF_030686135.1). NCBI lineage: Eukaryota > Viridiplantae > Streptophyta > Magnoliopsida > Brassicales > Brassicaceae > Camelina > Camelina sativa. The sequence goes on along the minus strand of NC_141895.1, from coordinate 15,241,881 downwards.
AAATAAAGCATAACAATAATCCAATAAATATCCAATAAATAATTAACCACTAATCAAAATGTAACAATTCCAATAACCAAACAATAGGAAACATAGAACCAGCAATCCTAACAACGTTCTAATGACTCAACTCTAGCAACCTAGCAGTGCCAGACAACAATCAATCGAGTCCCTAGAACATCCTCCTCTTCATTTCCTTGATTCCACGATCACACTTTGCCTTTACCTGCATCACAAATACAAATTTCAATGCATGAGTATTTTATAAACACTCAGTAAGGCAATCCTCTCATCTACTGTGCTATACACACAAGCAATAGAGATACTCTAACAATCAAACAAAAATCCACAAACAAACCAGACTCTGCATCGATCGACACAAGGCTTGCATCGACCGACACAAGGCTTGCATCGACCGACACCACTTGGGGATTGCATCCACCGACGCATGATATGCATCGACCGATGCTAGTGAAACTTGCATCGAACGATGCTTCCACCTGGGGAATGCACCACTTGGGGACTGCACCACCTGGGGCTGCACCACCTGGGGACTGCATCGACCGACGCATGATATGCATCGACCGATGCTAGTGAAACTTCCATCGACCAATGCTTCCATTGCATCGACCGATGCTTCCATTGCAACGACCGACGCATGCTCGACATCACGCGAAAACCCTAATTGCACCGACCAACGCCTCCACCAAGAACAGTCTTTCTCTCTTTTGTTTCTCTCAAAATTGGCCAAAGTCGACTAATGAGACAAAAGAATCAATTTAAGTTTTTCTCTTTGCCCAAAACGCAGCGTTTAACTTAAGTCAAAACACAGAAACTGAACATGCATCGACCGATGCTCCTCCAGCATCGACCGATGCACATCCCCAAACCGGGATTTTGGTTCGTGGATGTTACAATTCTCCCCCACCAATTTAGATTCGTCCTCGAATCTCGAACAAAACATCAGCCAAGGACTCCCGTGCAACCGTTTCCACGGCCCGCACTCCTCCGACCGATATACGAAAGGTCACCTCTAGGCGATAGACTCACGCTCCAGGCATTATTTGCTCTCGACTTTTGGACTTTCCTTTTCTCATAGGCCTAAACCTTGAGTTTTATTGGCTCCACATCAGACCGAAGCCTGCATGCCATACTAATGGCTCCTCTTCGGGCTTGGGCCTAAGCCCGCATGCCATAATATATAAGGAAGTCCAATACTTGTCTCTCGGGTTGCCACCCTATAGCGCGCCCCCAGATCGTCATCCAAAGTCGATCATGCTCTCAAACCACAAAGTCTTAGAATATGACGGTACTAGGAGAACCTAAGTCCCCCAAGAGTCGCGAGCAAACAATTTTGAACACGTTTGAGTCCTATCTGTAACACCCCTGACCCATTCTAGGCCAAGAACAGATCGAGAGCATCACGTATAGGACGCCCGCAGCCGGCTGACCGAGGTTCTCGGAACGCATCTGATAGCCTAAACTGTCCAACCGCAGATGCCCGTTCCTCGCGAATCATGGCCTAAGGCTTTGCAACCTGTACCACGTCTCACGAGTTGTCATTAGTCCTGAGTAGACTAATAAATACCAATGGGAGACACGAGGTTTTAGAAAAACAACGCTTTATTGATTGATAATGTTAAATCGAGTAATACATAATATAAAGAAAACTATTACTTTACAAAGTTAAGGAAATCTACACCGGTTGGCCTGACGTCCTTTGAACCCCTAAGGTCTCCCCACTAAGGTTACCTGTAAAACAAATTGGGTAGCATCCTGAGTAATCTATTATTACTCAGCAAGATCGGGATCTCTACTATTAGTATTACCCAACCCCAAAACCCAAAATAACAATCTACACGCTGCAAGCAATGCAAACAACAAACAAGTATACTACAACGAGTATACCCAAACAAGATAATTAAACATGCAACACTTATCTCCTAAGTTGGGCCCCTATCGAATCCATGATATCCCAAGACAATGCCCCCACCCCTAGACACAAAGTCTACAGAGGATATACATTCCTTCGTACTACATTGTCATGTAGCGTCCGGCCGGGCATGACCCGCTCCGAACCTTCGTAAGCCATAACATTACGGAGTTACATGCAACGCACAGCAGACGGCATGATCCTCATGATTCGCGTAATGCAATCTAAATGATACTAACTAACATGCATGCAAGCAATAATATTTATCAGTCGGACAACATAACGGCAATGCGACTAACCGTCCAGCATCACGGCTATACCATCACGACACTATATCTACCAACAATCACAGAAACATTATAACAATGCAAGAAATCACACAATTCAAGCAATCAAACAATGCAATAACGTAAACAAATAACCCTAGAATAATACCCCCTATTATTCTAAGTCTAAAATCCTAACCTCACTCTAAACTAATAAATAAATAAGTAAATAAATAAATAAATAAATAATTAATTAATTAAATAAATAATTAACTAACTAATTAAATAAATAAAACCTATCGCGTACTATCGGAAACTTACCTTAGCCTAGTGACTAAGACTCCTAGACCCTCGACTAGACTCCCTCGGACTTCCCCGGACTCTCATTCACACTCTCGGCCACTAAGGCTTTTGGTTTGGTTTTGGTGTGAGGAAACAAATAAAAGGGAAAGGCCTATTTATAGGGTTGGTAGCTCGGTGCGTGCTGGAAGCAGCTAGTAGTGGATAGGCATCACGGCGTTGCGACACATGTCCGGACACTAATCACCCTCCGGACGGCGACACATGGCGGAAAAGGTTGGGCGATCTTATCTACATCCCTATCTTCTCCTATCGGATAAGTATCACTTTCGTCCAATCCTGGCCGTCCATTTTAGCAACCTGCCTAGCAGCAAACGGACGCGGGCGTGCAGTATACTGGCGGACGCGGACGGTACGCGGACGGATGTGGACGGTACGCGGACAGACGCGTACGACCTTGGGCCAGAGACTGTACCACCATACCAAAATCTAATTCCTCCGTTCGTTTCCGAATTTTCTTCGACCAAAAGCTTTGTATTCGTCCTTAAATACTTTGGCTAAGCTCCAAAAGTTACTTCCCCAATGTCTTGATCGATTCTTGCATGATAGCCATCCCTATGCCATTCCGCATAAATTTTAGGCCCCGGGGAGGGGTATTACATTCTCCTCCCCTTAAAAGAATTCGTCCACGAATTCTAAGGCTTAGAATCATCGATCTGTCGTCCAATCCTTCAGGTACAAGTAAATTTCAGTGAACACAAAGCGGTTCGTTTGGTAATGGTATCTAAGCAGCGTCTAGTAAGGGATGAGAACTAATGGCTACGGTATTGGGCGAGACATATCCCACACCCTCATGGGACATTACCACAACGGTGATGATCTCGTAGAACCGTGTCCACACAAGGTCCACGCATTCACTCAACCCATCAACACGTCTGGCTTGGTCACCCGTATCCTCGTACCATTCTCACATCCGGTTCCCATACCACTTTCTGTCGACCACTTACCAAAACTGCCCGTCCATTGGCCCCTCGAAAGTTACCCATCCCATCAGGAATCCTTATGGGGTCTTCCATCATGATCTTCTTGCAACTCCTTTGGACTTCTTGTTGGTCGGCTTCTTCATTCTTGGCTCCTCCCCTTGGACAAGTCTTCAGTCTTCCTTCTTGTTTGTCACTCGACTGCCTACCCATTTCCACATGCCTCACTTCCACACACCTCAAGGGTGGTTTCCTAACCAACTAAGGTTTCCTAACCTCTAAGGTTCTCACTCGGATTACGATCCTAACATTCTATCTACTCAGACTACCCACAAATAAAACGACCTCTTAAACTAGCACGCACACTTGGGGTTACCAATTCCCAAATGTTCCTACTATTACACTAAGCAAACAAAACGTACAAGCAAGCAAGCATTTCTCACACAACCAAACAATCAAAAGATTAGTTAGAACCCATACTTACCTGTTGCGGGACCTTTTCAGGCCAAGAAGGTTTGGGTAATCTAATCCTAAGGAATAATCTAATCCTAGGGTTTAATCTTCTCGCTTAGCATCTCTTTATGTCTTGCCAATTGCCACGGTGATGAACAACTAATGGGGGAAAGAACGAATTTGTTCCCAAAAATTGTCATCTCTTAGCCTTTAGGCAAGACACCTGCATCCAACATCCAAGGGTAAAACCTAACCCATCTTATCCTATATATCTAATGACCCAAGGACGTACCGGTTTCCTAATTTTCCTTTGCGACTCATTTACTCGATAAAACATTTGAAAAATGTGTGTCCCGTGAGCATGACGAACCATGCTCTGATACCACTCTTGTAACACCCCCGACCCGTTCTAGGCCAAGAACATACCGAGAGCATCATGTATAGGACGCCTGCAGCCAGCAGACCGAGGTTCCCAGAATGCATCTGATCGCCCAAGCCGTCCAACCGCAGATGCCCGTTCCTCGCGAATCATGGCCTAAGGCTTTGCACCCCGTACCGCGAATCGCGAGTTGTGATTAGTCCGGACTAGACTAATAAATACCATTGGGAGACACGGGGTTTTAGAAAAACAACGCTTTTTTGATTGATAATGTTAAATCGAGTAATACATAATATAAGGAAAACTATTACTTTACAAAGGCAAGGAAATCTACACCGGTAGGCCTCACGTCCTTTGAACCCCTAAGGTCTCCCCACTAAGGTTACCTGTAAAACAAATTGGGTAGCATCCTGAATAATCTATTATTACTCAGCAAGATCGGGATCTCTACTATTAGTATTCCCCAACCCCAAAACCCAAAATAACAATCAACATGCAGCAAGCAATGCAAACAACAAACAAGTATACTACAACGAGTATACGCAAACAAGATAATTAAACATGCAACACTTATCTCCTAAGTTGGGCCCTTATCGAATCTATGATATCCCAAGGCAATGCCCCCACCTCTAAACACAAAGTCTACAGAGGATATACATTCCTTTGTAGTACATCCTCATGTAGCATCCGGCCGGGCATGACCCGCTCTGAACCTTCGTAAGCCATAACGTTACGGAGTTACATGCAATGCACAGCAGACGGCGGGATCCTCATGATTCACCTAATGCAATCTAAATGATACTAACTAACATGCAGGCAAGCAATAATATATCAGTGGGACAGCATAACGACAATGCGACTAACCGTCCAGCATCACGGCTATACCATCACGACACTATATCTACCAACAATCACACAACCATTATAACAATGCAAGAAATCACACAATGCAAGCAATCAAACAATGCAATAACGCAAGCAAATAACCCTAGAATAATACCCCCTATTATTCTAAGTCTAAAATCCTAACCTCACTCTAAACTAATAAATAAATAAATAAATAAATAATTAATTAATTAAATAAATAATTAACTAACTAATTAAATAAATAAAACCTATCGCGTACTATCGAAAACTTACCTTAGCCTAGTGACTAAGACTCTCTAAACCCTCGATTAGACTCCCTCGGACTTCCCCGGACTCTCACTCACACTCTCGGCCACTAAGGCTTTTGGTTTGGTTTTGGTGTGAGGAAACAAATGAAAGGGAAAGGCCTATTTATAGGGTTGGTAGATCGGTGGTGGAAGCAGCTAGTAGTGGATAGGCATCACGGCGTTGCGACACATGTCCGGACACTAATCACCCTCCGGCCGGCGACACATGGCGGATAAGGTTGGGCGATCTTATCCACATTCCTATTTTTTCCTATCGGATAAGTATCACTTCCGTCCAATCCCGGCCGTCCATTTTAGCAACCTGCCTAGCAGCAAACGGACACGGACGTATGGTACACTGGCGAACGCGGACGGTACACAGACGGACGTGCACGGCCTTCGGCCAGAGAGTGTACCACCGTACCAAAATCTAATTACTCCGTTCGTTTCCTGATTTTCTTCGACCAAAAGCTTTGTATTCGTCCTTAAATACTTTGGTACAGCTCTAAAAATTACTTCCCCAATGTCTTGATCGATTCTGGCATGATAGCCATCCCTAGGCCATTCCGCATAAACTTTAGGCCCTGGGGAGGGGTATTACACCATCCCTATCCAGGTTTCCTTCCCGTGGCTCGCGTAAGACAACACAATGTCCTACCAACCATATATCCCCTCACTGGAATACCTCATGTCCACGCAAGGATCATCTCACTTCCCCACGGGCCGCCACAAAGGCCAAACAAATGTCCTAAACAGGACCGCCACAAAAGCCAAACAAATGTCCTAAAAAGGACCGCCACCAAGGCCAAACAAATGTCGTAAACAAGAATGCAACAAAGGCCATCTAGCCCAAAGGACCGTCACAAAGACAATCTATCCCGAAAGACCGTCACAAATACCATCTGTCCCGAAAGACCGTCAGAAAGACCATCTGTCCTGAAGGACCGCCTAAACAGGCACTCTGGCTAAACAGCCCACCACAAAGGTCACACAATTGGCTAAACAGCCTGCCACAAAGGCCACACAATGGCTAAACAGCCCGCCACAAAGGCCACACACGGCTAAACAGCCCGCCACAAAGACCACACACGGCTAAATATCCCGCCACAAAGGCCACACAATATCACAAAAGACCGCCACACACGGGCACAAAGACTCAAAAGTCTGCCACAAAGGCCTCACAAGCCCCTCCAAGGCTCACAATCACTAAAAATGGAAAAATTCTAACTCACATAAAACTTTCCATTTTTAGACTTTCCACTTCTAGAAACTTCCCACTTATAGAAAATTCTATTTCAGGAAACTTTCCCTCAAACCACCGCCTCACGAAAATTATGTACCCCGAGCACCACCTTATCTTGTTACTTAGTCGCACAACCAACCACCCCAAGCAACCAAGTAAAAAAGAGAGATGGGCTGGAATACTCCATTCCCGCTCCAGCCACGGACTACAACTAGAACCAGGCTAGACAAGTTCAAGTCGCGACCTGCTTCTCGAACCACTTCTTGAACCTTGCTTTCATCCTCGCCTCTGGCTCCCAAGTCTGCTCCTCAACACCTTCACAGTCCCAAAGGAATCTTCTTCTTTCGAAGTTCCTTGATCCTCCTCTCGAGAACCCTCACTGGTCTCGCCTCACAGGAATCTTAGCCAACAACTGATCATCCTCACGGAAACACTTCCGCAATATAGACACATGGAAAACCTTATGGAATGCTTGCATAACCTCAGGTAACTCCAGTCTATATGCCACTGGTCCAACTCGCTCAATCACTCTGAACGGACCCATATACCTCAGACTCAACTTAATCTCAGTCAATGACCTGTTCGGACCCCACAATATGCCCATCTTGAGGTACACTCTATCTCCAACCTGAAACTCAAGATCTCTCCTCCTCCTATCGGCATAACTCCTCTACTGATCCTGAGCTTCCTTCATGTTCAGCTTGAGAACCTGAATCTTCTCCGAGGTCTCCTGAACAAAATCTGCCCCGTACATGTTCCTCTCCCCCACCTGAGTCCAGCATAACGGTGTACGACACGACCTCCCATAGAAAGCCTCATAAGGAGTCATGCCAATACTCGCCTGGTAACTGTTGTTATAAGCAAACTCTACCAAGCTCAAATGATCTGTCCAATGGCCACCCCAATCCAACACACACATCCTCAGCAAATCCTCCAATGTCTGGATCGTCCTCTCTGACTGTCCATCTGTCTAGGGATGATAAGTTGTACTCATATGCACCTTAGTGACCATCTCTGCCTGAAATGCCCTCATAAAACCGACGTGAACTTGGAATCCCTATCTGACACAATGCTCACTGGCACCCCATGCAATCTGACTATCTCCTTCACATACTTCTTGGCCAAGACCGCTGCTCCATCAGTCTTCTTAATGGCCAGAAAATGTGCCGACTTAGTCAACCGGCCCACAATGACCCATATATCATCAAACGTCCTGGACACTGGCAAACCAACCACGAAGTCCATAATAATCATATCCCACTTCCACTCTGGAATGGGAAGACTCTTCAGCAAACCACCTGGTACCTGATGCTCAGCCTTCACTAGCTGACACACATCGCACCTCGCAACCCAACTAGCCACGTCCCTCTTCATCCCGACCCAGTGATAGTATCTCTTGAGATCACGGTGCATCTTAGTCGCTCATAGATGAATAGAGAACATACTCGCATGAGCCTCTCTCAGGATCTCCTGCCTCAACTCCTCATCCTTAGGCACACAAATCCCACATGCACCAAAATAGTACCATTAGCTGAAACCTGATACTCTAAATCAACAATCCTTTCAGACATTCACCAGCCCCAAATCCTTCTCCTGAGCCAACCGCACTCTGCTCAACAAATCTGCTCTATCGGCTGCAACCAAACCCAACGATTTCTGAGAAACCGCAAACAAGCTCAACGCACTGATCTCCCCTATCAGAGACTCCATATTCTGCTCCTCAGCCGAAGCCGCCCGCTTCCGACTCAAAGCATCTGCAACCAAGTTAGCCTTATCAGGATGATAGGCTATCTCCATATCATAATCCGCCACCAGCTCTATCCACGGCCTCTGCCTCAAGTTCAGCTCGGGCTGAGTGAATATATACTTCATGCTATGATCTGTAAACACCTGTACCTTTGTACCATAAAGATAAGATCTCCAAATATTCAGGGCAAAAACTACAGCACTCATCTCCAAGTCATGAGTAGGATAGTTGTCCTCATGCTTCCGCAACTACCACGAAGCATAGGCAATCACCTTCCCATGGTGCATCAAAACACACCCCAAACCAACTCTGGATGCATCTGTATAAACCACATATGGTTCTCCCTGCTCAGGCAAAGCCAACACTACAGCGGTAGTCAACATCTCCTTCAGGCTTGTAAAGCCTTCCTCAGACTCCTGTGACCAGACAAAAGGATCCTTCCCTGTCAACTTAATAATAGGACGTGCTCTTCTTGTAAACCCCTGTACAAACCTCCTGTAGTAACCTGCCAACCCCAGAAAACTCCTGATCTCCGTGGCATTTTGCGGTCTAGGCCAATCCCTAATAGCATGAATCTTCTCCGGATCTACAGAAGCCAAATCTGTAGACACAATATGACCCAGAAAACCCATCTCACGCTGCCAGAAACTACACTTGTTCAACTTAGCAAACAACTTCTGCTCCCGCAGCTTCTCCAGAACTGCCCTCAAATGCACTGCATGCTCTTCCGGACTCTTAGAATAAATCAGGATGTCGCCGATGAAAATGATGACAGACACGTCCAGATGCTCCTGAAACACGTTGTTCATCAATCTCATAAATGTTGCTGGTGCGTTAGTCAACCCAAACGACATCACCACAAACTCATAATACCCATACCTCGTAATGAAAGTAGTCTTCCTCACATCTACCTAATCCCCTGAAAAACCAACTTCCCTCCTGAGCGCTCAAACTCCACTCTACCCTGATGACAATCCAGATGAACCATATGTCGATGCAACCAGTTCATCCCCAAGATAACGTCATACAGCTCCACCGGGCTGATAAGCAAATTCGCAGGCCAAGACTCTCCCGCGATTTGAATATCAATACCCCTCGCTAGACCAATAAGTCTCAAAAACTTGCCTCCAGCACACTGACAACTCCCGCACGCTCTCTGGGATCTCCCATGATACCCGCACTCTCTGCACACTCCAGGGTAATGAAGCTATGAGTAGCTCCAAAGTCAAACATAATGTGGGACTTGAACTCGCCCACCAACAAGGTCCCTACATAAACCTCATGTGTTGAGAACCTAACACTTTATCACATGATAACATAAAACTGAACTTACTAAGAATTCACAAAGACAAGTACCAGAAATTATACCTGTGATCGCCCCGGCACTGGTTCCACCAGTCTCTGCAGTCGTGTAAATACGTGGCGCCTGCTCGATCTGTGCCACAGGCTGCACCTGCTGCAACGCTGCAACTTAGGACACAAGGGCCTGATGTGCCCTCGCTCTTGGGACAGCTAGCAATCTTGTGATCCTTGCTCCCACACTTGAAGCAACTCGCACCACTCGACGTCTGCGTACCCTCCCTCCTCCTCTTGGTTCCCTGTGCAGGCTTGCCGCCCTTTCTGGAACCTCCCTAATGCTGAGCCTTACTAGGTTGAACTGTGGGCTAGTCGCCACTGACTGTGCCTGGATATCCTCCTTGATCCATGATGCAGTCTCAACCAGCTCTACACGCGAAGCATAACTCCGCCCTCTACAGTGAACCCTCAAATCATCACGTAGGGCCCTCAAAAACCTCTTGATCTGAGCCTCCTCAGACTCCATATCCCGACCCCCATACCTCAGAAGTCGACTGAACTCCAAGTCAAGCTTCCGCACTGACCGAGTCCCTTGAGCTAGCTGAAGGAACTGCACCTCCGACCTATCCAGTGCCTCTCTAGGGAAATACTTGCGGTTGAACTCCAAGACGAAGTCAGCCCAAGACATCTCCTGGCTGCCACAGAACCCCACCACAACTGAGCATCACCAGTCAAATGGTGGACCCCAATGTCCATCCAAAACTCCTCAGGACATCTCAGAGTATCGAAGTTATGTTCCACACTCGTCCTCCACGCATCCGCAGCGGTAGGATCTGTACCTCCCGAAAACCGCTCGGTACCAATACGACCCATCTCTGTCAGCATGCTGATATAACGAGAATGGACCCCCACATCTGTGGCCACTAGCTGCCGCTCCTCCGCCACCACTGGTGGCACTACCTGAGCCTGAACCAGTGCCACTGGCGGCAACCGCGCTATCAACTGTGCCAGCAAACCCGCACGGTCGACACCCGGGACTTCACCCACTGGGACTCGCACACCTGGGGCCCTAACATCACCGGCTACTGGAGCATCATCATCGCCCCCTCCGGCCACACTTATGGAATCCCCCTAGACACCCTGCGACTCGCCAACACCCTCTGCTGTCACACTCTGGTCCGCAGCCTCACTAACCGCTGGGACTCTGCCCCTACCACGACCACGTCCGCGTCCACGACCACGACCAGAACCAGCAACAGTATCCTCTCTAACCATCTGCACTACCATGAACAGAAGGCTAAGCACATAATTATCATAACACAAAAACATAAACTCACACTATAGGCTCGAAGAAGTTGTTCTATGACTCCATGCCACACACAATTGACTAACTCACATAATCAATCAAGACATGCAATCCCAACATCACAACAGCAACCTAGTGAACCCAAACCTAGAACCGTAAAGGCTCTGATACCAAACTGAAACGACCACGACCCGTTTTTTTTAAATAATAAATAATAATAATAATAATAATAATAATAATAATAATAATAATAATAATAATAATAATAATAATAATAATAATAATAATAATAATAATAATAATAATAATAATAATAATAATAATAATAATAATAATAATAATAATAATAATAATAATAATAATAATAATAATAATAATAATAATAATAATAATAATAATAATAATAATAATAATAATAATAATAATAATAATAATAATAATAATAATAATAATAATAAATACTCTACAGCTAGTGGTCCCATACCCACTAGCCACATATCTAAAACACACAACAGCGGATAATATAAACCATAACAATAATCCAATAAATATCCAATAATTAATTAACCACTAATCAAAGTGTAATAATTCGAATAACCAAACAATAGGAAACATAGAACCAGCAATCCTAACAACGTTCTAATGACTCAACTCTAGCAACCTAGCAGTGCCAGACAACAAAAAATTGAGTCCCTAGCACATCCTCCTCTTCATTACCTTGATTCCACGATCACACTTTGCCTTTACCTGCATCACAAACAAAAATTGCAATGCATGAGTATTTTATAAACACTCAGTAAGGCAATCCTCCCATCTACTAGGCTATATACACAAGCAATAGAGATACCCTAACCATCAAACAACAATCCACAAACAAACCAGACTCTGCATCGACCGACACAAGGCTTGCATCGACCGACACCACCTGGGGACTGCATCGACCTACGCATGATATGCATCGACCTACGCATGATATGCATCGACCAACGCATGCTCAACATCACGCGAAAACCCTAATTGCACCGACCGACGCCTTCACATGGCATTGACCGATGCTCTTAGGTCAAACCGCGCTGTCCTCGCATTTGCATCGACCGACGCACAAAGTGTATCGACCGATGCACATGCCGAGCATTGTTTTCCCTGAAGCTTCTCGCTGGATCTTTGTTCCTGCAACCGCAAGACTCGATCCCAAGCCACAAGAAAGCCTCACACGAACCCAACCAACGTTCTAACAAACCAAACAACCCATAATCAAACAGATCAGAGAATCTCCAGCTTAGATAAGCCATGGTCATGCACTTACCTTTGCCACAGAAGATTCTGAACCACAACAAGCAAGAAAACGCTCCTAGGAAGCTCCTACAATGATCTCCGCTATAGATCTCTACAGAAACGCCTCCAATCTCCCAAAACTCACCAAGAACACCAAGAACACTCTTTCTCTCTTTTGTTTCTCTCAAAAGCGACCAAAGTCGACTAATGAGACAAAAGAATGGATTTAAGGGTTTTCCTTTCCCCTTTGCCCAAAACGCAGCGTTTAACTTAACTCAAAACGCATAAACTGAACATGCATCGACCGATGCACATCCCCAAACCGGGATTTTGGTTCGCGGATATTACAATTATTGATATTTTATAGAAAATGTGCTAAATTTGAAAATAAAAATTATTTTTATGTTTTTTGTGAAAATTACACTTTAATTTATTTTACTTGTGGTCATCAACCTTCCCTTTAATTATATCGGAAAACATGCAATTTTTAAACTAAAAAATATTTAAAGATCTTTGTTTAACACAATACATTGTAAATTTTTGAATGAAAGATATATTTTAAGTTGATGATAAATTAAAGGATGTATTCAACTTAACATTTTAAGTGATTTGTGTAAAATTTTCAAATCATATGTTATTCAATTATAGAATTAAAAGTCTCCTGAAATTCACTATTATTGAATTAATGATTGAAAAATCTACTTTAAAATCCACTGTTAGTTAAAACAGTTTGTAGATTTGAATTTTAATAACTTTTTAGGATTCTGGAATAGTTAAAAATACAAAAATCTAAATCTCATGATTTTAGGTGGGATTTGAAAGAATTTTAAAATAAACCATATTAATTTCTCTAAATTTATCAAAATCATTTAAAATCTCATCATAACTAAACTAAAATCACGTGAAATATTACCAGATCATACTATTTAATACTATACATTACTTTTCTAGTGATATTGGCTTAATACACTTTTCCGATAATATCCCATCATTATGATTTATGAACTAATGACGCCTGGAACCCGCGTTATATACTAAAAAGCTACAAGGAACTGGGAAGTCAATGTAGGGAAAAAACATGGAACGTTTTTCTATGGTATTGACTTTGGCAAATTAGAAGTTTTATAGGATCTTGTTTCGGACCATTCAAGGAAACAAATATATCCAGAAATGGACATTTGTGGACCTTTCTTAAACACGACACGAGTCCTTTCGGAAAGAAACACGAGACTTTTTCTCTTTGGTTTTTGACTGATTTTTTTGAGGTCCTTATAATAGGCGAACCACTTCAGAGGTGACTTCACCCACAAAATTTGCCATCCACAAAATTTGACTTCAGAGGTGACCTATCAAAGAAAATTTTACATTTGAAGAGAAAAGGCCAAAAGTTTTCTTCGATCTAAGAAAAGAGAAGACATGGAGAATCTCCTAGGCCTTCTAAGACTTCATGTGATTAGAGGTGTGAATCTCGCCATTAGAGATTCTCATAGTAGTGATCCTTACGTCATTGTCCGTATGGGTAAACAGGTAACCTAATTTTTCATTTGATCTCTTCCAATTTAGCCATCATCTTCAAGGTTTTCGAACTAATGGATCTTTGTTCATTACGGAATGAAGAAAGTATTAATACTTTTTTCCATTATTTAATTGAATTTTACGATATTTGTTTTAATATTGTTATCACCACAGCCTCACTTATTTTATATGTTAAAATTATGAAACAAAAACATACTTTGAAATTTTAAGTATTGGTGTGATGCGTATGTATTCCAGTGTTCAAGAAAGCGCTAGGCGGAATCTGGGCGGTGACCTAACGCCTAGCGCCTAGAACGCTTAGTCGGGGCCTAGACGGTTTTTAGGCGGTTTAGGCGTTTACTACATAAAACATTATATATATATAATTATATTAAAATATATGTTATAAAAATGAAAAAATTATAAATTATAAACAAATGGTAAGAAAAATACATTTATTTAAGTTATATTAACAACATATAAATATTTATAATTACGTATATAGATATAAAACATAATAATTTAATTATATGTAATTTAAAAATCAAAAATAAATATTAAAATAAAATGTATGTAATTTTAAGCGGGTTAGGCGGTCATCTAGGCGTCTGCTGAGCGCCTAGCGCCTAGACGGCCGCCTAGACCGCTTTCTTGAACACTGATGTATTCTAATTCGGTTTGTCAAATTTTAAAACACGGTTTCGAGATCATTTACATGTCAAATGTAGTTTAAGAAGGCTAATGAGAATTTCCAAGGATTTGACATATCAAATTAAAATAGTAGTTATGGTATACAAGTTTTTGATTTGTTTATGTGTATATCGTATCTATATATATAACCTTATTTGGGATTATGTTTTGTCTCCTCTTCTTTGTCGACGCAGAAGCTACGAACACGTGTGATGAAAAAGAATTTAAATCCAGAATGGAATGAAGACTTAACACTTTCTATTACTGATCCAACTCTTCCTATCAATATCGTAAGTGATTCCTATATGACAACAACTCTCTTTTTTCTCAGTTGAATGCTTGATATCAAGTGCGTGTATGTGTTTTTGTTGTGATAGTATAGATGGTGTACGATAGGGACTGGTTCTCAAGGGATGATAAGATGGGAGATGCGGTTTTCCACATTGATCCGTTTCTTGAAGCCATCAGAATCCAAAACGAGCTGGGAGGACTACCGGAGGGGACTGTAATAATGAAGATTCAGGCAAGCAGACAAAACTGCTTGTCAGAAGAGAGCAAGATTGTGTGGCACAAAAGAAAGATTGTCCAAAATATGTTTCTTAGGCTACAGAACGTTGAGCGAGGGGAGGTCCAGTTGCAGCTTGAGTGGATTAATGTCTCTGGCGCTATGAGTATATAGGAGGATTTTGCTTTCTAAACCCATTTTATACAATTGCCCTTATCCATAGAGAATATTCTTTATTTTTTTTACTGAAACTTTGCATAGTTTAAGCATATTCGGATATTTAAATAATTGTTATGCATCTGAATTCTATAAAAAAAAACTTTTGTTTAAAACATAATTTCAATGTTGATGGATTTACAAGTATTTTTTTCAACGTTGAACTTAACCACCTCGAGGAATGGTTCAAGTGTCATTAAGACGGAAGTTTATATTTGTTAACAAAAACAAACTTGGCAGTGGTCATGCAAGCCAAAATCCCTTGAAATATCTCCCTTGTTGAGGCTTTAGTCTTCTTGCAACAATACTTAAAGTAGATGTGATAGTATCACGTTGCTTTAACCAAAGACTAGGAGTGTCAAGTTGGATAAACCAAACCAAACCAACCCATGACCATTTAGATTTTGTGTTAAACAGATAATGAGTCAGTCCAACTCATTTACCAACTGGTTTGGATCAACCCACAACTCATTTAGATTAATGGATTGATTGGTTAAATGAGTTGACCCATTTATTATCAAACCAAGAAAATCAATCTCTTAAACACTATATTGAAAGAACAAAGGAAGCTTCTTCCTCTTCTTAATTAACTTCAAAATTCCAAAATTTTCTCTCTTTCTCTCTCTCTGAACCTTAGATTCCAAAATTCGAATTTGGGCTTATCTTCTTCTTAACTCGATTAAGTAGAAGAAGATAGAAGTTGAGTCGAAGAAGAAGAAGTGGGAGCGAGAGAGCTTCGTTTGGTTTTGTTCATTTTGGTTAGTTCAATTCGGTTTACTCATTTAATTAAAAGAAAAATTAGTTTAATCTGGTTTTTAAAACCAATCCAACTATGTTTGGTTTGGTTTTGGTCAACTCATAACCATTTTATCATAATCCATTTCAACCCAATCCATTAAACCCATAAACCATTTTGATCCATGAACCCATTAAAACTCAAATTATCAACTCAATAAATTTTTGGATTGGTTTGGTTTGGGTTGATCCATAAATTTGTAACCATTTTGACACCCCACCAAAGACTCGTAGATTTTGATGTGATGAATAGGGACTTTGAGCAATGAGTATTTGTTGCCTTGCGAGAAGGGTTTCAAGTAATGCAAGATGAGTTATTCGTCCTTATTTTGGTACAAACTTATAACCTGGCTGGGAAACGATCAGTTGCGTCAACAAGGAAAAAAAAATATCAGTGGCCGAAGAAGAAGGAATGCCGAGTTGTGTGGTGGTTTCGGCGGTTTGGTTTTGTCGTTCAGTCGAGGAATCGCCATCGGAGTTGTTTCGTTAGAGATTTCACAATTTGATCGACGGCTATTATCAACATAATTAATAAGGAATATTAACCTTTTATAACTTTTCTTAAAAATCTCTAGATTCGAATTATAATTTATAAAGAATTTTGAAAACTTCAACAAAATCATCAAAAACGAATAAGCGAAAGCTTTTTAAAAAATGTTGAATAGTATTCTATAGTTTTATTGATTAGTTTTCTAAAATCTTGTAAAATGCTCCAATCAATCCTTGTATTTTTGTGATACTTTACATGATTTTATTTTGTGAAGAAAGTGTACAAAATCATGAACCAATAACATAATAATTTAGCCCTCGGACTTCGGTTTTTTCGGTTCGGTTTTTCGGTTTTTTTTAGATTTTGAATTTGTTACCGCAATAACCGAAACTCAAAATCGGTTTGGTTCGGTTCGGTTGTAGACAAATTCGGTTTTTTATTTTTTCACCGAAATAAACCGAAATTATCAAAAAAAAAATCGGATAAAATCGATTTTGTTCGGTTAATTCGGTTAATTCAGATTTAATTTGGATAAGTTTGGTTATTTCGGTTTTGCCTTTCTAATTGCTTTTTATCCATTTTTAAATTGATTTTTATCGATATTATGATAAAAATCAATTTAAGAGATATATAAATGATGATAATCTATAATCTATAATGTGTAGTGTTGTAAAGTATAAGTTGTAATGATATTGCAATGCTCACCTAATTAATTGATCTGACATAACGTAAGCATAAGTCATAGTTTCATACATTACAAAAACTGAAAACATATAGTACTGAGCGTAGACATAACATGAGTCTTAAGTCATACATAGATAACACAAACTGAAAACAAACATCAAAGGGAGACATAACATAATAAATCACTCATAACACAAACTGAAAACATCCTTTGTACCACTTGTGGTTCTTTGACACAGATCAACACGCTCCTTTCCAAGTGGTTTTGACTCTTGATCTTGAATATACAACAAGTAAAAGAGGAAAAAAACAAAAAAGTCAGAACAAAAAGAAGACACTAATTAGACAAGAACAACACTAATCAGACTAGCTACCAAAACATAACAATATATAAGTCAAAACAAAGATTATAGACGAAGCATAAACAAGTAGAGAAGCTGAAACAAACCATATGGCAAACCTCATGATGGTACTGGTCTAATGACCTACTCTTCAATGGTTTTAGTCGTGGTACCAAGTGATTCATGGAAATTAAGCTCTTCAAACATTTCAGCCAAGTTAGCAAGTTTTTCCTCTGCAATAGAATTCCTCAACCATTGTTGTGTGCATACCAAAGCTTCTGTCATATAAGGTGTCAAACAACTTCGAAAAGGATCCAAAATACGACCGTTGGTACTAAAAGCTGATTCCAATTGCTGTTTTTGTTCAAACTTCATACATAATAATATATCTTTATCTTACGCAAATGGCTCCAATTGCTGTTGTTTAATTCACACATAAATCATCACCAATAAAGATTCATAGTTTTATCTTACTCATAAATCAAAATCCCTAAACCTCAACCAATAATAGAAAAAAACAATCCAACTAATATAATATAACAAAAAGACAACAACAACTAATATTCTAAATTTCTAATACTCTATGACGTTTGATTAAGAGAATTAGAGAACTAAAGAAGATCAAAGTCAAAACTGTAATCTGTAATGAAGTAGAGAAAAAAAAAGATGAAAAATCAAATAAATGAATCTCACCAAACAGAAGTTAAGCTGAGACTGAGATGATGCAGAGACTAAGCTAAGAGCCTGAGAATGCAGAGACGAAATTAAATTGAAGCAGACAGGAAGTAGAATCACTAGCCGTTTGTGTCGCGTAAAAACTAAAAAGAAAAGAGGCGGAGAGAAGCTTGAAGAAGTGAAGTGAAGACTATTGTCTATTACTAGGTTTAATTAAGTTCGGTTAACCGATCGGTTAAGTGGAACCGAACCGAAATAACCGAGAACCAATTTTAGTTTTAGAAGCTTGCCGATCGGTTTAGCCCTAATAACCGAAACCGAACCGAATACCCAAAATTTTGGTTCGGTTCGGTTGCTTCGGTTCGGTTTTTTGTCCCAGGGCTATAATAATTGAATTCATTAACAATCTTAGATTCTTTTGTTTTAATTGAATAACACAAAACTTTTAATGACTTTATAAAAGTATGAATCCAATAACCCAGATTTGTTAAGAATTTAAATGACTTCTTACAAATCACATAAATTTTATAGAGTTTAATAAAATCTTGATCTAATAACAACAGATTCTTACATAACATATAAAGTCTCTAAAACTCTTTTCAAATCTCAAACCAATAACTCCACTAATAGTAGTTTAGTTACTTTTCCTTGTTACTACTATATACTATACGGACTCAAAATTTCTGAACAAATCACAGATACGCCGGAGACTTTCCAATTTCATGTTCTCTTATTGTTTCCAATCTACGTCGGAGACTACACACATGTAACATTCTTAAACACCATGTAGCCCATGTGCATACACAAAATGGCTTCGCGGAATCTTTAATTAAACGTCTGCAATTAATTGCAAGATCATTGATCATGAGATCAAAACTACCAACCTCAGTATGGGGACATGCTATTTTGCAGGCAGAATCACTTATATGCATAAGACCAAGTGCATATCAGAATTATTCCCCATTACAGTTAGCATTTGGTCAAGAACCAAATATTTCTCATCTAAAAATATTTGGTTGTGCGGTATATGTACCGATTGCACCTCCACAACATACAAAAATGGGACCACAGAGAAGGTTGGGAATAAATGTTGGTTGTGACTCCCCATCAATTATACGATACCTAGAACCTCAAACTGGTGACGTATTTATTTCACGTTATGCTGATTGTCACTTTGATGAAAAGAATTTCCGATTCCAGGGGGAGAAAATAAAAAGATGGAAAAAGATATCAAATGGTGTGTACCATCACTATTACACCTTGATCCTCCCACAAAGCAGTCAGAACTAGAAGTTTGGCAAATTATGCATTTACAGAGTATACCCAATCAACTTCCTGATGCATTTTTAGATATCAAAACGGTAACTAAATCACATATACCAGCAGCAAATGCTCCTACTAGAATTGAAATCTCACAAGAACATGGAAAAATTGATGAAGCACATGAGTCTAGAATACGCTTAATGCGCAGTAGACCAATTGGTGCGAAGGATAAAAATCCTAGGAAAAGAAAGGAAGTCGAAAAACATGAGACTCCCAAAATGACAAAAAAAATATTATAGAAAAATCATGACTCTTCCACCAATATAGAGCAACATGAAAATGAAGAAAATCATGAGATTCATATCAACTATATCCATAGTGGAAAGATATAGAATCAAAATAAAATGGATGATGTTTTTTCCTATTTTGTTTCAAAGGAAATAAATGAAGAAATTGAAGATCCAGAACCAAGGTCAGTATATGAATGTCAAAAGAGACATGACTAGATACAATGACAATATGCAATACAAGTCGAACTTGATTCTCTTAAGAAAAAAAATGTATTCGGACCAATTGTGGCCACACCTAAGGGTTTAAAACCTGTTGGTTATAAATGGGTTTTCGTCCGCAAACGTAATGAAGAAAATGAGATAACAAGGTACAAAGCTCGTATTGTAGCCCAAGGTTTTTCTCAAAGACCAGGATTTGATTACGAGAAAACATACTCTCCCGTTATGTATGCTATCACGTTTATATTTTTAATGAGTCTAGCAGCTGATAAAAATCTAGAGATGCGTCTCATGGATGTTGTAACGGCATATTTATATGGACCATTAGATAGTGATATCTATATGAAAATTCCTGATGGATTTAATATGCCTAAAGCATTAGCTACTAAACTCAAAGAATTATGCGCAATAAAATTACAAAGATCATTATATGGTTTAAAGCAATCTGGGCGTATGTGGTATAATCGTCTTAGTGAGTACTTAACTAAAGAAGGATATGTGAATAATCCTCTATGCCCTTGTGTTTTCATCAAGAAAACGATATCCGGATTTGTAATTATAGCGGTCTATGTTGATGATCTAAATATCATTGGAACTCAAGAGGAAATACCAAAAGCAACAAACTATTTAAAATGAGAGTTTGAGATGAAAGATCTCGGACAAACAAAGTTTTGTCTTGGTTTACAGATTGAACATTCTCACAAGGGAATATTTGTACACCAATCAACATACGCTAAAAGAGTTTTAAAACGCTTTCATATGGATAAAGCAAATCCTCTCAGTACACCAATGGTTGTTAGATCACTTAATGTTGAAAATGATCCCTTTCGACCACATGAAGAAAATGAGGAGATCTTGGTCCTGAAGTACCGTATCTAAGTGCAATTGAAGCACCAATGTACCTTGCAAATCGCACTCGGCCTGATATATCATTTGCAGTTAACTTTTGGCAAGGTTCAGCTCATCCCCTACACAAAGACATTGGAATGGGATAAAACATGTCTTCCGTTACCTTCAGGGGACTATTGATTTAGGATTATTTTATCCTAAAGACTCAAAAGATCAAATGGTGGGTTTTGCAGATGTAGGATATTTATCATATCCACACAAAGCTCAATCACAAACTGGATATGTTTTTACTATTGGGGGCACCACCATATCTTGGCGCTCATACGAAAGAAGGCTATATCAAAAGCGATAGATTAAACACAACCCTCCAAAGTTCTTCTTATATACCCAATAGCTTGAGAAGA
Organism: Camelina sativa; assembly: GCF_030686135.1. NCBI lineage: Eukaryota > Viridiplantae > Streptophyta > Magnoliopsida > Brassicales > Brassicaceae > Camelina > Camelina sativa. Next base: position 15,220,613 of record NC_141895.1, on the reverse strand, counting down.
ATAAGGTAATTGAAGTAAGATATGTTAGGTCATCTCACAATGCAGCAGATCTTTTTACAAAATCATTGCCTAGTTCAATATTCAGAAAAGATGTCCATAATATTGGAATATCAACGAGAGCTCTAGAGTATTATACTTTAGTTATTCAAGGGGGAGTAAATATGATTGTACTCTTTTTATCTTAATATGATTTTTCTAAAAGATTTTAGTAGAAGGTTTTTAACGAGACAACAATATCCCTTGGAAAGACACAAACTACAATGAACTCCAAAGGGGAGTGTTACAAAAGCCAACAAAACATTTGCGTATACAAGTTATTCCGGAGTCCATTGTCTTAACTGTTACAATAGTAATTGTTTATGTTTTTACACTATAAATATGAACATATTGCTTCAATTGTAGAATACACTTCTTCTCGATAATAAATATAAAACTCTCTCTCTTTTAGCTTCTCATATACATTTTTTTAGATTATTTTTATTACTCATATTTTTATTTATGATACAAAAATTACTAAATTAAAACATATATATATATATATATATTAGTCAAACAAATAAATCAATAAAAAAAGAAATAAAAAACTCTTTTTGACCTTTCGAATGAAAACAACTGATATGATCAAATCTTACTGGCCTGACCTCAAATAGACTTTGTGCGAGGTCAAAATCTCGTGAACAAAATTTTAGTATTCATAAAAATTTGGGAAACGTGGGACTTTTTTTTTTTTTTTAATCAGCAATGCAATAAAGTATATAGCACAATGTCCACATTCCCATTATTTATTCATTCCACACGATTGATCCGCCACGCAGATGTTGCAATAAGCGGTCGAGTTTGCCATCCAAGCAACAAACAACCTTCATTCTCCTCCACATTGTAACCATCAGCTCCAGCATGAAATGCCAACAACATGCTCGCTTGCTTGTATGCGTTCGAACCAATATTAACCGGTTTAAATCCTCCCGAACCGAACCGGTTTCTCCACTGGTTTAGTGTTTCGTGCCTTTCGACCCGGTCTTCACCTTCACAAGCCACAAGGTTAAGTATCTGTTGTCCCAAGAACAACTCCGACATTACTCGGTCTTGGCTCGGGGGGCCTTCGAGCGAGTCAAATAGGCTTGAGTAGTAATGTAAGGATTCCGTGAACCGGTCGACGAAAACCGTACCATTGTGGTTTGCTTCTTGCTCGACTACAGTCATGATATCCGGTCGGATTGATCTAATCGTGGATATAAACTTATCAATCGAACCGGGCTGAGCTAAGAGGCGATGGAGCTCAAAAACCGAGTTAACCGCAACATATTCTAAACCGGGTCTAATGTCTAGCATTTCCGGTTTAAGATGGGACAAATTATTCAAAGCAATGCTCTTAAACTCGAAATTGACACCAATATTACTCGCAAGCTGACCAAGTTTCCAACCAACTTCTTGAATTTCGGTTAACGAAGAACCGATACCAGTTAACCGAAAATCCGGTGGACCATTAGGACGAACAGCAAGAGCTTGAATCAAAGCCGGCCATTGTAAACCATGATGAAGCCCTAAATCAATAACATGAACCTTGTCAGCCGAAGCAAAAGCCTCAAGTATCGCTTGATTCGCCGTGAAGTGAGCGAACTTGAGATACGGACAAGACTCGTAGAAGTGAATCTGTAATGTATCCGACAAAGCAACGTCATCATCACGAGGGTAAATCCGGTAAATCCTCCTCGCTAGCCCTTCAGCGAAGTAAGTCGCGACCTTCCTCATCGCACCAGCCTGAGACGTCGCGAGTAACCCCACGTGCTTCACCAGCGCGTCGGCTAACTTCAGGTTGTTCTGTTGGACAGCTTCAGCGCAAGCTAAAAGCGCGTGGACCAAACGCACTCCAGTTTCTTGAGAATCCATAACCACCACAGAGCGCGTGGTGCTCATCTCCGATTCAACTCTCGTCCTCTTGCTCCGACGGCTCACGTGCTCTTCACGTGGGTACACTGCTGACCCAGGGATAGCTCTCAGATCGTACTCCGAGTCAGCTTTCCCTTGAGTCCGGGTCGGGTCAAGATCCGAGAGCATGCTTTCGACCCAACCGGAGAGATCAGAAGGGTTGTAATGAACAGTTTCATCAGAAAGATTCGAGACACCATCACCACCAAGAACCATCTCTAACTGTTCAAGCTTGTGCGCCACGTCAGCCATGTCGGAAGAACGAACCTTGTAACCTAAAACCACCAAAAGCTCGTCAACTCCAGCAGCTTCTTCCTTCGTCGTCATTGATGAACTCCCACCTTCTCCGGTGGATGATTCACGGTGGTTGTGCTCTCTCTTCATTAAAACCGAATTTTTTTAATAACCTTTAGCGTGAAAAGATGAAATCTTTAAAGATTTTGTAAGCAGAGAAGAAAGAGAGATAGACAGAGAGAGAGAGAGGAGATTAGGAACACGGGAGTGTCATAATAATTGAACAAGAAGAAGAAAAATAAAATTCTAGTATATTTTTTTAAAAAAATAATGATATGATTTTTTATATATATAATGTATGATTAGTATTTTATGAAAATAAAATAAAATGAAAATGAAATATTTGGGGTATCGAGCCAGCTTTTAATTGGAGTATATGAAATTTAGTACCGGCAAGTTCTTAAAAGCAAGCGCAGAGCCGTGGTACAACCGCAATCTAAAGCGCAATTATAAAAGGAAATTTATTTACCTATTTTATTTTCCTTTCTATATAATCTATACTGTAACAATAGATTCCCTTTCTCTTCTTTTTCTGCGAATAATATTTTTTTTTTTAATTTTCGAAATATGCTTCTCGAGAAAATTCAGTTTTGATTGATATAAAAACCTGACACCATTATTTGCAACGAGATATTCTAATATCTATAGTAATTATTTTTGGTATTTGATTATATTTGTGATTTGTGAGATTTCTACATCATAGACTATGTGTAGTCAAGTGAATTAACAGCTCTGATTTGGAAGTTGTAATGTAAAGAAACAATTTTAGGTTAGAAAGTCCAATGTCTAAAGCCAACCACCACCCTATTTTTTTCAACTACGAAGACATCCATTTTTTTTCTTGATTAGGAGATTCACTTATATTATTATGTGTTATGTTGTGATTATTGTTCAAATTTTTTTATCATCTTTATAAATGAGAATAAAGAAAGGAATTTGTTATGTCCATATATTAAATTATAAATCTTAGTTCAAGTTCAAACTCATTTGGATGTTGCTGATACATCTAAATTAATCAAATAAATTATGTAACCAAGTGATTTTAAAAGCGTCATTGTTGAGTTACCACACGAATTCGAATCATCATAATAACAGTATATATTTCTTATTATAGCATCGAATTGACACTTTTTAATTTCCTCAAAAGAAATAAGTATTAAGTAATATAAGCATGGTTGTTCAAAAAAAAAAAAAAAGTAATATAAGCATATGAGATTATGAAAACAAAGTAAAATATAACGTATCTAAGACATGATTCTAGAATAAATAATAAACATACACCAGAATTAAAAATCATTCGAGACAACAGTGTGGTTATGATACCAATCCTAAAAATTCTCTAACATAAACGCAATTAAATCTGCAGTTTTATTGACATGATCTACAAAAAAGATGCATACACTATATAATAACGTTACTGGTAGTTCTTTATCTTTTAAGTTTCTCCGTTCACAACCAATTTTCAGGATATTACAATCACCCATACACATAATACAACATCCTCATTACGAACCAAGATTGTTACCCTGATGGTCCTTTACACTCGTATGGGTTCCACTCTAAAACTACTTGTGAAATCTTTGTTCACCATTGTTTGTGGAATCCCATGCAAGCTTTTAGCATGTGAGCATTACCTTTTATATTAAAATACTTATCATTAGCCCTGGAGATAATTACCATAAAACATTTTCCGTGTTTTATCCTCGTATTCATGAGATTTATTATCACTTCATACTACGTACGACGTAACCTATCTTGAAAATTTTGTAAATGCTTAAATGTAAAGTTATTTTAGTACTACTTACAAAAACAAAAACAAATAAGTATGTTTTGATAATTTAGATAGTCAAAGAAATTATTTTAAGTTTTTCACATGTACAACCATGTTAACAAAATTAACGGTAATACTGGTTCACCCCTCCAAATCGTCCTTGTTTACCAAAGATCTAGCCCGATTTATTAAGGCTCTATCCAATCTTAATTTCTTGACTATTTAAGCATGTTTAATGAACTCTAAAACAATGTTTATTCTCTTTATGTTTGTTAATAAATCTAAAATACTTTCCCATACATTTTTATTCAGATCAAACGTCTTAATTATTTTGATGCAATAGTGAACAATTTTTCATCTCTCCATATATATCATTCAATTAAACCATGTTTTTCATTTCTCTTTGTATTTATTCGTCTTTAAAATGCATGAGTATTATAATTTGGGTTATGAATTATGCTTGATTAGGCTGAACTAGTAGTTAGATGTTGATATCTAGCTAGGTCCAAGTGTTGTTAGATTCTTAATTTTTTTTGCTATTAATGGTAGACTAGACTTTATCATTATAATCTAGTTAGGAGGGTTTTCCTCTCAAAAGATGTTTGTGAAAATGTCTAAACAAAAATTAATTGATTTTTTCTTAGTCAAGGAGAATTAAAATTAAGGTTATTTTTGAGTTTACAAATATACTAGTTGTTTGGTTATTTATTTTTCAAATGAAAATTTAGTAAAGTATGGTGATTTACAAGGATGGTTAGTGTGTCTTAAAAGAGAACTAGTCAAAATAAGTGATTTAAAGTTCTATGATTGTGTTTATCTCAACCGCTTTCATCATTATTTGTTTTTCGATTCGTGTTAGACCCTTGATCCAATGTTAGTTTCTAATCGTTTGAAAAAACTTTGTTAATTGCTTAGTTAGTAGTTTGATTTCTCTTTTATCTTGTTAACTTCACCATTAAAAAAACAATTCACCAGAGTTGAAAAAATTGGCCACACGAATTAAAGAGGTGTTGCGTTATCATGATCAAAGCAATACATCTTTGATTTATGTTCATTGTCTTTCAAGTAAATTATGATATCCTTGGAAATATATATCTCCTTTCCACATTCTATGTTGATGTTTGAGTATTTACAGATTCTCTTTTCTCAACGACTTTAATTTGTATGTTGGTTCGAAGGATTCGAGCCGATTGAACATTGTTTATATACATAACATGCGGATGTACATGAATATATTATGTCAATTTATTCGATTTAATATTAGTTCGTCAAAAAAATAAGAGAGATCGGGAAAAAAAAAAAAACACCATTAATAACCTGACCCAAATATATATGTCAAAAGGCCGGCCACTCTGTTGAATCTACATTTTAATCGATGAGACCATCCACCTGTACCGGTCCGTCCACAACACATGCTCTAACCACCTGCCTTCTAGTCTTCTTGTTTTCGAGTAATTGTAAGTTATAAGAGCATATGAAAATCTTAGGATTATGGTCGATTCCTCATCTGTCCCACATCTAGGAAGGGGTCGAATCATCGTGAATTCCCCCTCGTTTTTAACCAAAGGTTTACCACCGATAATATTCTAGTCACATGTCAAATGAAATATTTTATTTAATATTGATGGGTACGTTATATGTATTTTGGGTCTTAAACTTGACTCATAAGTGATAAATTAATGGTTTCCTAAACAAGTGGCTAGAAACGATGCCAATATTTCAAACCATCTTGTTCTTAAATATTATCCAAACGAGTTAGCTGGGAATGATTAACAACCTATAATATATGTACGATAATAATATCGTTAATGAAGATTCCTAAGGGGTCATGTGCATTGTCAAGATTTTGACTTAAAATAGAAAAAGGCTAGACAAATGTTAAAGTGAAGTAGCCGTTGTTGTACTAAGAAGGAATTAAAGTGGTTGGATTGTTATGGTGGGCCAAAAAAGAGGCCAATAATTTCATAGCCGATTTCGGGAAAAAAATAATTTAAAGAGTGTAATCAAAGAAAAAAAATTAAAATAGAAATAAAAATAATTACGAGTTTACCCTTAATCAAGGTCCACAATGACACAACACCTTCTTTTTGATGATTTTGGCCCTTCACATTCATATATATGACACCAATTCATGTTGGTGTGGGGACTTCTGTTTGCTGTATAATATGATCGATCGTTCCATGTGACTCACGTTCCTTGTCGCTCTCATATTTTTGCCCCATCTCCGATCGATTATCATCACTCACTAGCTTTTCATATATTTTTTTTCCTCCAAAAGTGATTTTTGAAAGCGTGTGGTCCCTTTATATGATAATTGTTCATATAACTGGAGTGAATTAGAAAACTTTGTAACATTTTGGGAATGCAATGAAAATAACCAAGTTACCTTTTTCTACTTACGAATGTGTTTCTTTTATTATTATTTTTGTAAATGACAAACCAATTGTAATCTCGGTAAAAATCCGATGAGAAGTGGTTCAACAATAAGGATTTACAAACAATCATATAGTGTGATTTTTTTTTTTGGGTCCATGTCATTTTGACATTAGGGCTAAGTTGTAGTACTTGATCAAACCCTTAAAATCCCGATAATTTGATAGAGATATTCTTATTACAATATGTTGTCAATTATATAGAAAATTATTGGAAGGAGTTGATGATTCAAAAATCTTGGCCAAAGAACGACAAGACATAAGTGTGTCACCAAGACAATATAATTTGGAGGTAGTATTAGAGTTTGATATAGTGAGTGGTAAATCGCTTTTCACCAATATAATTGAATGTTCAACGAATCATGATACATAAGATTTATTAGTAAGACCCTGCATTTTCCAGAAAGATCAGCACGAAAATTTATAACTTACAATCACAAGACCAAAGATATATTTTGTGAAAACAAGTTGAGCCACTATATGTCTCCACCAATGACAAGACAATTGCAAGCAACCAATATATACATATTACATCCATATATAGATATATTAGGTAATTAAAGGGGGGGGGGGGGGGGGATCCCATCACATTTACTTCATTTTATTTAAATTTATTTGATAATAACTTGTTGGTAATTTAAAAGAGAATCCTTCACATTTACTTCATTTTCTTTTAGTTTATGTTTCTTGAAAAAGGTTATCTAAAATGGATTGGTATCTGGTGGACACAATAAATATTCAACACGATCGTTTTCTCTGCATGTGTTACTCATGCATCGAGGGTTCATTAATAATAATTTACATGTTACATGTTACAAGCTTTTTGTGAAATAATCATAATAACAATAATCATATTTTAATTAGCTTTCTATGCTACTTAACACGACGAGGCTATGCTTATATTATAAATAAAAGATTTTTATATACGGAGTAGTATCTTATTCAAATACTTTATTCGTCTTCAACATTGAAGATCTAAATAAATTAATAGGCTTGAATAGTTATTACCGGCATTATATGCGTATTTATTTTTTTTGTCAACCATTATGTCATAACTGATCGGCTCTTTAGCCAAATTCTTACATTCGTAGAAAGCAGGATTCGATCCCTCCATTATGCCATAATTGGTCAGTCCTTTAGCCAAATTCTTACATTCGTAGGAAGCAGGACTCGATCCCTGGTATAATTCATACAATTTTGCATGGTAAATTCATACCGACAAGGTTCAAATACATTATATATACTCCCGCATTACATGCAAATTTGTTTTGGTCTTTATTTTTCATTGAGATCTCTCTCTCGTCCAATTTTTTAAGCTTATAAACACTTGAGAAAGCTTTTGAGTTCGATAAACAATAATATTTTAGAATTTGAAACTAAAAGTAAACGAAGGCGTCGGTAAATGTTAGAATAATTGAGATTCTAGTTTTCTATGAATTTTTGATATATTTTTATTTAGAATAGTAAGAATGTACATGTGACAATTTTTGAGATGTTGATATGTTGTGAACTGGTGATGTATCATCCTATGGAGAAAGCATGTCTCTACCGTCACTATTTATATTTAAACAAGTTTAAAAGCTTTTTTTTTTTTTTTTTTTTTGTCAACAAACAAGAATAAAAGCTTTTAAAAATTGCTTAACGTACCTTTCTCCATAGGATGGTGAATTTACTAATTGCTTTATTTTCTGTTGGTCTCACTCAAAAATGAAATCAGAATGTATTTTGCAAGGTCTCTCTTTTTCTTAATAAAAGTAAAAGAAAGGAAAATAAGAGGCTTAAAACAATTAGGGAATAAAGAAAAATAAACTTTAAGGACCATTAAAATTGTTGTCTAACCAAAAAAAATATAACATGCCTTTTCATGTGACATATGGTGGTGGGGTTACACATTGACTCCAATTGGTAACCATAATTTAGGAAAAGAACGAGGAAGAATATGATATTCTTATTCATTTCTCAAAATTTTTACCATTTAAAAAGAATATTATTTTCTCATCATTCTTCTATATTCCACATAAAATGAGGAACAATAGAACAAAAATGTTCCTCCCCAAAATTGATGAGGAACAAATGAAAAAAAAAAAGAACAAATATTAAAATTTTTTTTTAATAATATTTCAATTTTATAATACAATAATATTCATATTTTTCACAGTACTGGCAGAAAAATATATTTGATATAAAAGTTCATGTTAAATTAATCTGAATGCTTAACTTGAAAATTGTATGAATAGTAAAATAAATTTAAACGATGTTTATATCGTAAATAAAAACAAAATAATATTTTAAATTGTTCTTAAATTCTTATTTTATGTTAATATTAACTATTCGTATTTAATATGATGTATCTAAAATTTAATTCACAAATTTTATTTTTTTAAATCAAATGTAAAATTTATTTTATATACATTAAAAGTAGTATTAGTATTTTTATTGATTAATTTATTTAATATTTAATATATTTTAAAAAATATTGTTATTGTTTGGTCACCAGTTATTATTTTGTTTCTTGTTTGCATCTTTTCCTTTCATTCCTAAAAATTTGTTTATTCCGTTCCGCATTGTTCTTTTTAATCATTTTCCTTTTGTTCCTCTAATGGTTAACTTTTAGTTAGAGAATATGCACAAACTAATTATGAAAATAAAATAAAAAGACAATTTTTGGGTGGTGTACCCAGGAATTTTTCTATTTAAAATTGTACAATGACTATACATTTTGTGGAAAACTATTTTAATGAACTAGTCAGTATAAATTAATATATATATATATATATATATATTGTAGTAATATTTTAGGAAGATTCATTATTAATTTCTTTATAATTTTATATTTTATGGAGAAGAACTCTTTGCTAATCATAATTTCATTTCCAAATTTTATGTAAGATTAATAAAAAAGGAGAATGAACATTGATAAAATCAATATGAGATTAGGGACAACGAGAATTCTGGCCAGGTCCTCCAAAGTAAAAGTGGGGCTCTGACTTTTGCGTTCTCCGATGCAGATTTGTTGAATAACATTTGTTCTCATTAGCGTACTCGGATAGATACTTAGGATATTTCCACTGCAAAGAATTGTCTCTGATCCTAATGTTTGTGTGGTAACAAGCTTTGGCCCATAAGGAAGATGCCCATTGTCCACTCCCCATTGAAGTTTTTGTGTGCGGCTTCTTCCACAAGTTAGGACTATGGACTTCTCCACCCCACTGCACAGCAATTGCGCTATGTCTGAGGTAATTGAAGAGTGACCCTGGCCAATAACCTATCACGTGGTTTGCGCAAATCAACCACCAATTCCCAAAATTGTTTACATCCTGCAAGCACCATCGATCATTAAAACATTTTATGCTAAAGAGCATTCATGTCGCGTTTAAAACATGTCAAAAGGAAACTTTAGCTTTGAAATGTTGATCTGTAACACCAATTTTTTGGGGCATTAACCAAATCATATACAAAAAAAAATAGCACAAAATTTTTAATTTAGTTCGGGGTTTTGGGAGATGATTTTGTAGAAATTGTTACCATGAAGATGCTGGCGGTGAAGTAATATTGTTTTCGCGAGGGACTCGAAACGGGTGCTATCGTTGCACCTAAGGCAATCGTAGTACTTGTTTGCACAAAACCGGTGCATAAGAGGTTGAAGCACCCTGTTTGATCATATCCATCTTTCTGCAAATCCAAATAGAAAGATAAGTTATAAACTCCAGAAATGTTATAAATTCGATCAGTATTTGTGAAATGGTGTACTTACAGTCCAATAGATGAAGAGACGTGTGCGAGAGTCACCGAAAAGCCTTGGATTCACCTGAAATTGGTTTATGGCGATCTATTTACTAGTTACTTCAAGATCAATATATAGTACAATTCTAGGGGTTGAAAATTTACCGCCCAACCAGCTTCTATGCTTTCAAAGTTATCTGACAGTCCACTGAGTAGCCAGATCTGAGAAGAGCTGTAATCGCTGGCCTGAACTCTCGGAGGATTCCACACATTTAGATCGGATCGAGCGCCATAATAATTGTACCCTAGGGCGATAAGGACTGCCTCCTATATCATAATCAAACAATAAGTGTTTCCAATTAACCAGAAAAAGGTTTTAATCGTTATTTTTAGAACCTAACTGCGATTAATTCAAGCCCTTTGATATTAATTGTCTTTTTTGTCAAAACTTGAAATTCTAATGTTCTAGAAATCTTTAAAAAAAATAAAAGCTTTGATAGATTTAACAATTCCGAAACTAAAAGCGATGCTACGTACCGATATTAACCTTGGGCGGGAACTGTTTACTTTTTCAGGAGTTATATTGAAATTGCCCTTGTTCTGAAGTGCGTTGTCGAGAAAACTGTATCTACGAGGAGTTTTTTTCCCAAAACGAGACGGTGAAGAGGCTCTTCTTATGTCTTCTCTACTAACTCTGCGAACCGGTATTGTCCCAATAGGACAGTCTCCTGATTTTGACCAAATCTGAGACATTATTTGTTCATCAGAACCGTTGTTTGGAATAGTATTCTTCATTGCACCAAACTCCATACTTGGTTTCATCTGCATGCATAAATGTAGTCTGTTTAACGATAGAACAATACTTATGTACAAAGCAAATAAAGGAAATTTAACCAAAAAATTAATTAAGAACTATTTTTAAAAATAAATCTACGGAGTCTGCAAATGTTATTTATTATATTTATTTGTTAATTTTATTATTATAACAAATAGGTGTGTGTAGAATTTGTTTACCTGAATCTTGTGGTTTCTTAAAGCGGGATGATCAAAGGCATGTTGTTTATAGATATCAATACAATCTATTATATCTCCATCTTCACTCTAAAAATAATGTACAATCGATATGTGAAGTCATAAGCCAAAAAATATACACAAGATGTTATATATATATATATATATATATATATATATATATATATATATTTGCATTCAAATTCAGGCAACTATGTACCTTGATGGTCTTCAACGCAGGCTTGTTAAGAGCCTTCAATTTCATATCGATATCTAAAGATCCTTTCCCATAGGCTTCACTGTAAAAGCCAAAGAGAATCACAAACACTAAGAACAATCTCATTGTGGTTGAAGGAATAGATTTAGGATGTAGGCTTCGAATATTGAACTTTCATACTTATAGAGTTTACAATACCCAAATGATGTAAAAAAATTAATATGGTAACACAAAGATTGAAAAAAATGGAAACCTCATATCTGCAGATTTGGCAAACATTTTGGTCAAGTCATATATTTTGTTTTGCTTTTAAGTTGGATTCTCCTCTGATTTTTTATGTTCTCTGACTGTCCATTTTCCCATAAATAATTCTTTGGTAACGCTTTATTATAAGGGAAAATTTAAAAAAAAGGAGTATTTTTTTAAAAGTTTGTCCATCTATACCTTCTTTAAATAATTTTGGTCAATTAGGTTTTATATTAATTAATAACCTATTTAATTTCAATTTTGAACCTTAAATAATATTTTACTTAAATTAAAATCCATCAAATGGAATTTGTTAAAATCAAATCAAAAATCACTTTTATATAAATTATTTTTTTTTTTGAAAAATTAAAGAATTCATCTAAACAAAATAACTTAAATTAAATAATATATCTATTACCGAGGAAACTTGGAAATATTTTTATATTTCTTTTACAGAAAAAATGGAAATAAAAAATGTATTTTCCTAAATTATTGCAAAATTATTATTTTCCACAGCTTATATTATATATATATATATATATATATATTCAAAAAGATAAATAAATGGTTTACTAAATGCGTAAGACAAATATGTGTGACTATTATCTCAACAAATAGAAAAAATTTCTAATAGTCTCTAATTTAATCTCCTTTATTATTTTATGTATTTTTTTATTTTGTTTCTTTAGTGTAAGCTTAATTCCTTTAAACATAATTTTTTTTAATTGTGAAATACTATATTTATTAGTTTTGTGAGTTTTGGATTGATTTTTAATAGTTTTGTAATATGAGAATGATATTTAACATTTTATTATTTTCTTTTTATACATGAGTTGATTTTATACATTAATACACATTATAAACTACGTAGAACATAATCAAAACAACTAGGTTTTATATCTCTATTTTATTCGGTTATAGTGTCAAATTAACTATGTTTAAACATTCTAAATTTTTTTGTCTGTAACTAGTAAACTTTTATCGCAAATCATGTATGTATTTACATATAATACTAAAAAAATATATATTTTAAATTTATAAGACGTCCTTCAAAAATGTTAATATAAATTTATTTGTATTGCGATTACCATCAAAGTACCATTCACACGACCGAAGAATGCCGCTACCTCCAAGCGATCCTAATGGAACAGTACAAAAAAGGAGCAATAGTCGTCGAGTCTGACAGAAGCAAAACAACCTGGCCCGGAAAAAATGACACCAAACGAGCCGAGAATATCGCCCGGAAGTTCGTGAACGACTCCAAGGCGCTCGCCGACCAAAATGAGGACGAGATAGAGGCTCCGCATGACACCAATACCGAAAAACAACCGCGTGTGGATCATCAGCCCGACCAACGCCCCCCAATAATAAGAAAGATAAACATGATCATGAGTGGGCTAGCAGGGTGCAACGACTTGATCAGGTCGATAAGGGATTATACCAGGAAAGCCGAAACAAAGAAATCCTGGCCATCGAGGACTGGTTCAGAAAGCACGACGATAACTTTCGACGATAGCGATCTGGAAGGCTTAGATTTCCCACATAACGACCCGTTGGTCGTCGAACTTTTGTTCAGAGAAAGCGAAGTTACGAGAATTCTGATCGACATCGGAAGCTCGGTAAATGTGATCTTCGGAAACGTCCTGGCACAGATGGAGGTCAGCGAGAGCGACATTAGGCTAGAATGCCATTCTCTAACCGGTTTTGACGGATATCATCTCATGTCAGTCGGCACCATCGATCAGCCGATCTTTGTCGGAGGAATGGCGAGGTATTCTCAATTCGTCGTCATCGACAAGCCTACTATTTATATCGTTATCCTTGGAACACCATGGCTCCACAAGATGAGGGCAGTCCCGTCCACGTACCACCAATGCGTCAAATTCCTAACCCCAAAAGGTGTGTTTCCATTGCACGGCAACCAGCAGAGAGCGAGGACCTGCTTCCTGATCGAACACAAGATTCGCGCAGCGAAGAAGTTATAGCAATCAAAGCAACAGGTCGGCAACGACAACCTGTCATCGACCGACGGAAAACCGACCCCGATCCAACAGGGCGTCGCTGCAACTAGAAGAAGTAAGCCTCGATGAGATTGACGGGAAACGATGCGTGAATATCGGAACAGAAATAACTGTAGCTATACACAACGAGCTGATCCTTTTTTTCAAGACAAATATATCGACGCTCGCTTGGACTGTGACCGACATGAAAGGAATCGATCCATCCGTTACAACACACGAGCTCAACGCCGACCCAATGCATAAGCCAGTCAAACAAAAACAACGTAAGCTAGGCCCGGAAAGGTTGCAAGCAGTGAATGACGAAGTCGATAAACTGCTCGGCACCGTATCCATTGTAGAAGTCAAGTACCCCGAGTGGTTAGCTAGCCCGGTAGTCGTAAAAAAGAAAAACGGAAAATGGCGAGTCTGCGTGGACTTTACCGACCTTAACAAGGCTTGTCCAAAGGATAGCTTCCCACTACCACGGATCGACCAGCTCGTCGAAGCAACTGCGGGCAACGAGCTTCTAACCTTTATGGACGCCTTCTCGGGATACAACCAAATTTTAATGCACAAGGATGACCAAGAAAAGACATCATTCATCACAGATAGGGGCTCCTACTGTTACAAGGTCATGCCCTCCGGCCTAAAAAATACAGGAACAACTTACCAACGACTAGTTAATAAGATGTTCGCCGAGCAGCTCGGCAGGACCATGGGAATATACATAGACGAAATGCTCGTCAAGTCACAGCGCACCGACGATCATATTACTCATCTCCGACAGTGCATCGACACTCTGAATAAGTACGGGATGAAATTGAATCCAGCCAGGTGTACCTTTGCAGTCAAGTCAGGGAAGTTTTTGGGTTACCTTGTAACTCGGCGGGGAATTGAAGCAAATCCGAAGCAAATCAAGGCGATCATCTACTTCCCCTCGCCAAAGAATGCCAGAGAGGTGCAGCGACTAACTGGGCGAATTGCCGCCCTGAATCGCTTTATATCCAGATCGACAGATAAGTGCCTGCCATTTTACCAACTCCTCAAGACCAAAGGAAATTTCTAATGGAATGAGGCCTACCACGACGCATTTGGAAAACTGAAAAGTTACTTGTCAACACCACCAGTACTTGCAAAGCCAGAACTCAGCTAAGTTTTATTCCTGTATATTGCGGTTTCCGTGTCAGCGGTCAGCGGAATACTCGTCAAAGACGACCGAGGAGAGCAACAACCTATCTTTTATATAAGCAAGTACCTCGAAAATGCTGAACCCATTACTTGACAGTCGAAAAGGTCGCCCTGGCAGTCGTCACTTCGGCAGGAAAGCTCCGAACGTATTTCCAGTCGCACACCATCGCCGTCCTGTCCAATCAACTGTTGCGATCTATATTGCACAGTTCAAACCAATCCGGACAATTACCGAAGTGGGAAATTGAAATCAGCAAGTAAGACATCGAATTCCGTACCCGCCCGGCCGCTAAATCCCAAGTGTTAGTTGACTTCTTAATTGAACTACCTTTGGACGGGGCCGAGCCAACACCCTCTGACCCAACAGATGAACAATGGATCGTGCATGTCGGCGGTGTGTCCTCTCATCTAGGTTCCGGCATGGGGATTCGGCTAACATCTCCGACCAGAGAAATTATGGAGCAGTCCTTCCGCCGTCGGTTCCAGGCAACCAATAATGTCGTCGAGTACGAAGCACTCATCGCCGAACTCAAGCTTGCCAGCGGGATGCAAATCAAACAGATCAGAGCTTTCTGCGACTCTCAACTCGTCACCAACCAATTGAGTGGAGAATATGACACCAAAACCGCACCAATGGCCGCCTACCTCGATGTTGTCAGAATCCTGTCCAAGCGTTTCGACGAGTTCGAACTCATCAAGATTCCAAGAGGGAAAAATGCTCCAGTCGACGCCCTAGCAGCACTCGCGTCAACATCGGATCCTGACCTTCGACGAATCATACCAGTAGAAAGCATTGATACGCAAAACATAGATGAAACTTGAAGAGAGACATGTCTCACCCTTCACCAACCTAATGAAATCAGGCCCACCCGGCAAGCCGCCACCTCGCAACGACAGTTCGAACCTCCCTCCGATGACGACAAGACAGAATGGCGAGTCGAAATACGCGCCTATCTCGCACATGGCGATGTGCCAACTGACATGTAGGCCAAACTACGGTTGCGAACAAAAAATGCCCACTACACCTTAATGAAGGAACATTTGCTCCTACGGACCGCGTCAGGCGCCCTCTTGTTATGTTTACACGGCGACGACACAAAGCTAGTCATGATGGAAACCCACGAAGGGGCCAGAGGTAATCACTCAGGAGGCCGAGCCCTGGCACTGCGAATTAAGAAGCATGGCCTTTACTGGCCAACAATGATATTTGATTGTGAGAAGTTCGTCGCCAAATGCGAGAAGTGCCAACGACACGCCCCCATCATCCATCAGCCGACCGAGCTGGTTCGAGCTGGCATAGCTTCATACCCATTCATGCATTGGGAAATGGACATTATCGGCCCGTTACCCACGTCCAGACAAAAACGCTACATCCTCTTCCTCACTGACTATTTCACCAAATGGGTCGAAGCCGAGTCCTACGCCAACATCAAAGCCAAAGATGTTCAGATCTTCGTATGGAAATAGTCACCAACAATGGTTTGCAGTTTATATCCTTACAATTCGAGGACTTCTGCGCAAGATGGCGGATCAAGTTACGAAAGTTGACACCGAGATACCCACAAAGAAACGGGCAGGCCGAAACAACAAATAAGACCATACTTGAAGAGCTCGATGGAGTGCTTTGGTCCTACCGGACGACCCCACGACATGCAACAAACACAACTCCATTTTCCCTCGCCTACGGAATGGAAGCAATGGCGCCCGCCGTGGTCGGTAGTACGAGCCTTCAACGTACAATGCTTGTACAGGATACCGCACTCAATAGGCAGATGCTTTTGGATCGGCTCGATGAGCTCAAATAGGAGTGCGACAAAGCACTTTTGCGAATTCAAAATTACCAGCTCACCGCGGCAAAATACTACAACAGGAAGGTCCACAATTGACACTTCGATGAAGGGGACCTCGTCCTACGAAAACTCTTCGAGAACACCGCCGAGCCAAATGCCGGAAAAATGGGACTCGATGCATTTCTAACGTTACTACTACTAAAAAAAAAACCTCAAAAAAAAAACCCGGCTCTGCGTAGCCTATTTTCTTTAAGTATCAGTTATCTATGTAAATTGAACTACGAGTGGCTTGATCCTTCCTGATCGGGGGTATGTAGGCAGTCCCGTTAACGGGACACAGCTACCAATAATAAAAAAATCTTTCGACTATCACGTTTGTCAGAAAAGAGTCTTCGAAGGCTGCTATCTAAGAACCGAGTGCACCTCGCAATACACGAGTAAGCTGACCATCACGAGTCGCACCTAGAAATTCGTTTTTAAGTCGAGTCGCAAACTCGCAAAATAAGGATAAGCCGACCATCACGAGTCGCACCTAGAAATTTGTTTTTAAGCCGAGTCGCAAACTCGCAAAAAAGGGATAAGCTGACCATACACGAGTCTCACCTAAAATTCATTTTAAGCCGAGTTGCAACTCGCAAAGTAGGGGTAAGCCGACCACCGCAAGCCGCACCTAAAATTTCACTTGTAAACCAAGTCACAGCTCGGCTACAAAGGAGACGACCCAGTAGAGCAGATTAGAGCGCACCCAAAAAAAAGGGAGGGGGGAAAGAAAAGTAAAATGAACGACTATTAAATTATAAAGCGGACAAAAGAGAAGTTCAAAAGGGAGCCGACCCCTAGAAACGGCAACCAAACGGCGACCTCCAGTTTGGTGCAAAGCTCATTCCTCTCGGCTACCAGCCCGTTTTAACCACGCTCAAACTTCACAGCCTGTCTTTCAGCTTCCGGTTAGAGCTTAAAGCCGTCGCCAGTTGATCTGTGACCGGTATGAGATTCCCTGTACCAAAGTGAATCTTGCGAAATAGCTCGGCACAAGAGGCAAAGTCGGTCGGGAAAGCACGGGTCGAGATGGAGTAGCAGAAATCCCACTCGTTGTTCCCTTGTTTCTGCCTTTTCGCCGACTCAGGAACCGACGAGCCTGTAGCATCCTTCCTCTTCTGAGTACTCACCCTAACCTGCTCCACCCCGTCCGGACGACCAGAATTTTTAGTTCTCGCAACCTCAGCTGCCTTGACCTGACTCTTTGAAAACGGGAACGGAACTACAACCTTCTTCCCCGCATGTGCCTCGACAAGACGGGCGTCCTGCGACAAAGCAATCTTATTCCCCGCTAATTGCTCGAGCAGCGGGTCGTCAAAACGCTCGCGCAGAGGAGGAGGACCGGAAGGCGGCGTGGACGATGCCCCAGTAGGTCGTCGCAAACGAGCAGAAACGTCGGGAACTTCCAAGTTTAGACGCCCCATTCCTGCTGGTCATGCAGATAGTCAAAAAAAAAACGTCGTCTACTTATAGCTCAACCAAATACTCACTTGTCGGCACTAAAGTTTTTGCCTTGGGTTTTGAAATCTTTGTTTTTGACGAGTTTGCAACCCTCACTGATGTCTTTCCGGTTGCTTGAGTCAATCCCGGCCAAACGTAAGGTCCAACTGACTTAATCTTTTCTATCTCGGCACGAAAGGCAGGGGGTACGGGAGTAGACACCTTGGCACAGAAACTGAAAAAAGAAAAAGAGTTAAGTACCACACAAAAAATAAAATTAAAGACAAGGAATCTACAGAGCAGATCGGATACCGGGTGAAAGATTCCACCTAAAA
Organism: Camelina sativa; assembly: GCF_030686135.1. Lineage (NCBI taxonomy): Eukaryota > Viridiplantae > Streptophyta > Magnoliopsida > Brassicales > Brassicaceae > Camelina > Camelina sativa. Next base: position 15,202,198 of record NC_141895.1, on the reverse strand, counting down.
TATAAGGGAATTGAAGGGTCTTCGACGACCCCAAGAACCATCTTCATGAAGAAATATGAGCCGGCTCAGTTGTAAGTTTTTCCCTTCGTCCCCTCGACGAGTATCGGCTTCCTCGAACCAACGTAATAAACGCCCGAGGTTTTATTCCTATTCGTGGGAATAAACCGAGTAAGCTCCTCGAAGTGTTCCACCGAAAGGTCGATCCCCAACGCCTCGGCCAAGATAGAGATACCGACTGCATTCCGGAAGGTCGCCATTGCAAACAGGGATATCGCCATCTTGCAATTCTCCAAGTAAGACATCAGGAAGGCAGGGAGGGGAAAGTTGATCGCACACTTGGTGAAAAGCTTCTCCAAGAGATAGATATGACCATCCGGAACATCCCAGGGACGCTGATTTTCGTCCGGAATAATAATGGGTGGAAGAGGATGTAATGCGCTGAGACTAACCGTCCTCTCTGCCGATTCGAGCTTGATAGAGGTCCGGGGAACATGTGAGAGAATTTGCCTCCTCGAACCATGAGTGATGACCGACAAACGAACCACGAACGACGACATGATCTTCGGGAACACCCGAATCCTGCAAATTCTCATCAATTAGAGAGGGCATCGCACAAGGAAGACAAGATGAACTCGTAGTCGCCAGATGAGAGTGAGGTAGAGTCGGAAGATGAATCAGAGCGAGAACTCGTCGATGATTTTTGCCCACCACGACTAGATCTGTTGACGTCATCGGAGTCTGAAGAGGTCGCTCGCCGAAGATGACTTGCGGCAGAGGAATCAGAGGAAGCGGATCTGGGGGAGGACATCGAAGACGAAGTAAGAAGAGAAGAACGACCTTAAGAAAGGGAATGAGGGAATATACCTGATGACTCGGGAGCAAGGGATGACTCGTAGACAAGATGAGGAAAATGAAAGAAGAAGAGGAGACCCCCCGAGGCGTAATCATTACAACACGCGTTTGGTGACGGTACGACTTCCAGATTTCACGTGCGAGGAGAACCGCAGGCAACGATTCGACCTCTAGCATCGAAAACCGAAGAATCTCATGCGCGATCTTTCACTTCCTCAGAACTCGTTCAGATTTACCGACCTTCGAATAGAGTTCTCCGCCTAAAGACTACGAACTGAAGGCGGGGGGGGGGGGGGGGGAATACTGTTAAGGGTGGATCCACACCCTTAACAAAAGGCTCGGCCCATTAAAGGCCCAAATAAACTTCCTAAGAAGGAAGGGTATTTTGGTCTTCTTAGGGAACGAACCGACACAGTTCCAAATAAATACGGACGTACATCGTCCGTAAAAAGGGTTCAGAAAAAAAGGGAAAAAGGACAAGAAAAGTACAAGATAACTCGCCAAATAGTTCTGAAACGGGAAAGCGCAGTGCGCTTGGTCCTTTCGTGCCAGTATAGAGCTTGAAGTCTTTATGGTAAGCATGGTAACTGTATCGACTAAGGGGTCGGACTCTTTGCCTTGGGTCAATCAGTTCCTTGGCTTACTACTGACCACTTCAAGAAGTTCGTCTTCGGTTCTTAATCAAGTTACTTTAACTCGTCTAAGTTAGCCTTGTAACCCGCCTTTTGTATCTCTTACCGATCTCTAAAAAAAACTTCGACCTCCTTTTTACCGAACTAAATATTCTAATTGTGACCGATTTGGACATCAACACTCGGTATTATAAAACATGTTGGGATATTGTTGGCCACAAGCAAAAATTCTTCGAAACATCCATAATGTTACCAAACATGAACTATACCAACAATTGCATTATCCCAAAAATTGACAACCCGATCACATTCTCTGATTATAGACCAATTGCACTCTGCAATGTCCTATACAAAATCATCTCAAAGTGCCTAGTTTGTCGACTGGGATAAACACTTAAATGGAATAATTTTGGATGCACATGCAGCTTTTATTCCAGTTCGGCTTATTCAAGATAATGTCATGATAGCTAATAAAGTCGCTATATTCCCTAAATGTTCGAAAGAGGGTCTCAAAGTCTTCTATGGCAGTTAAAATTGATGTTAGCAAAGCTTATGATAGAGTAGAGTGGAACTTTTTGAAAACTACTCTTGAACTATTTGGTTTCTGTGATAAATGGATTGACTAGATTATGGCGACTGTCGAATCAGTAAGTTACTCCATACTAATCAATGGTTCTCCGTTTGTACATGTCAAACCGGAGAGAGGCATACGTCAAGGGGATCCCCTATCACCCTACCTCTTCATACTATGTTTGGATATCTTGAGTCATCTTATCAAATCACGAGTTTTAGATGGAGATATTAAAGGCGTAAAGGCTGGAGACAATACACCTTGAATCACACATCTTCAATTTGTTGATGATTGTCTATTCTTTTGCCAAGCTAATAGAAAAAATTGTCAAGCTTTGAAAGATGTTGTTGATGTTTATGAATACTATTCGGGACAACAAATTATCACATCAAAATCTATGATAATGTTGGTTCCCAGGTGTATGGAGCAACAAAAAATAAATTGAAGGCAATACTTGAGATTCCAAACCACGGAGGAGGTAGAAAATACCTAGGATTACCTGAAGAATTTGGCAGGAAAAAGAAGGAAATCTTTGGGTACATTATCACTAGAGTGAAACAGAGAACATCTAGTTGGAGTGCAAAGAGACTTTCTCCAGCAGGAAAAGAAATAATGCTGAAATCGATAGCTTTGGCGATGCCCGTTTATACTATGCCATGTTTTAAACTGCCTAAAGGAGTTACTTCGGATATTGATTCAATACTCATGAACTATTCATGGGAAAAAGATGCTTACAAAGAGGAATTTCCTAGATAACTTGGAAAAAATTGCAACAGTCATAGAAAGAAGGAGGTTTTGGCTTTCGTGATTTAGAAAAGTTTAATGATGCACTCTTAGCAAAACAAGTTTGGCGTTTAATTCAATATCCAAACTCAATGTTTGCACAAATAATGAAGGCTCGATATTACCGAGATACTTCGGTTCTTGATGCAAAATCAAGGAAAAACCAATCTTATGGTTGGTATTCTCCTCTAGTGGGTATCTCAGTAATAAAAAAAGGATCCAGATACAATGTCGGAGGTGGAAAAACAATAAGAATAGGATTAGACAATGTTATTGACTCCCATCCTCCAAGGCCAATATCTGCTTTACACGAAGACCATAATGAAACTTTAAACACACTTATGGCAGAATCAGGAGAGACAAGATCATGGGACGATATGAAGCTTCGGACGCATATCAAAGCAGAGGACATTGAACAAGAACCGAAGGTCAAGAATAAATTATGGAGGCTATCAGTGATTCCAAAGATAAACACTTCCTATGGCCAATTATATCTCGAAGTCTCCCAACAATAACAAGACTACGTTCAAGAGGAATGACATTAGATCCGCTATGTCCCTGGTGTAGACAATCAGAGGAAACAATCAATCATGCTTTAATAACATGTCCCTTTGCACTAATGGTTTGGCGGTTTTCAAGCACTCTTTATATAGGCATAAACAACTTATCGACTGATACGGAAGAAAACATCTCTAATATTATCAGATCAATCCTCAACTCTGCACTTTCAAATAGTGAAGCAATGTTACCTATTTGGCTACTGTGGAGAATTTGGAAAGCATGAAACAACATTTTTTTTAATAACTACATGGAGAGTCCTTCAAAAACAGTTTTATGGTCCAAATCAGATACAAAACAATACTAAATCTCACGCATAAGAATTACATGCCTCCTCAGAGAAGTGATGAATATCGAGACTCTCCTAGATGGACAGCACCGCCCCTTGAATATGTGCAGTGTAATTTTGATGTAGGTTACAACAACTTAAACCATTAAGCAACTTTTGGCTGGATAATCCGTAACAACTTGGGATCGCCTTTAGCTTAAAGTGCAGCTAATCTCTCATACACCTCTTCAGCATTGGAAGCTGAAGCAAAAGCGATGTTGGTTGCGTAACAACAATCATGGATAAGGGGTTACACATAAATTATAATAGAAGGTGACTGCGAAGTTTTACTAAACATTGTCAATTGCCGAACTCGACACAAAAAGCTAAACAACATCCATCATGACTTACAGTTTTGGATTTCAAAATTCCAATCTATCAAGTCTGTTTTTACAAAAAGAGACTGTAATAATGCAGCTCATTTGTTAGTCCAGTTGGAATTGAATTCTACTCTATTTTATACTGAGTCTGTAATTAGGCCAGATTGGCTACATAAACAAATATGTATGGTATGTAATCATGCCAGATTGGCTACATAAACAAATATGTATTGATTAGCTTTAATTCAGTACAAGTACTATTTGAGTAAAAAAAAAAAAAAAATTTAAAGAATACTAAAGAGTCAAAAGTGGATGTGGTTCATACTAGAGCACAAATTAATCGTCAATATATTTTATGAGCCTTAAATTTTTATCTCGAGAAGATGAGTAAGTTATGATCACACATTTTTATGACTAAACCCAAACTTAACAATAATATTAAAACAACTATTCTAAAGGTTATTTTCTAATTCCCATACATCTCTCTAAGAATTTACAATGATGTGCTGAACTAGTCCTGGACAGATTAACCGAACCAAAATTTTAGTTTCTGTTCGGTTAGAAGAAAATAACCGAATGGATAGTGTTTCAGGTATTCATGGATATCAGTTAGTAACCAAACCGATATCAATTCGGTTATCCGAATAAAACCAAACTCATATTAAAACTGTTATATTCGAGGATTCGAACCAAAGATCTCCCGGCTTTAAGGAGAGAATGCGACCACAACACTACCAAGATATTTTAACGAGTCAATACATTTTGTAATTAATAAGGGAATAACATTTACACTAAAAAACTGAAACCCGAACTGAACGAAAATCAAATAAATTTAGACTAAAATATTAAAATATTTTAAATAACCAAGACATCCATGAGATATTAGATATATTTGTCAAAAAAAAATTCACATTTTTATTTAAATTTAATAATTTTCAAGAAATTTATATTATAACAGTTATCTATAACCGAACCGAAAATAACCGAAACTGAACTGAAATAGTAAATTAACCAAATAGTGAAGATGCAACGTTTGTTCAAAAGGATGAACTACTTCAGAAGAACAGAGTACTGATACAAGAACAGAGCACCAGGTGGTTTATGTCGGCGATTAACAAGCCAGAAGTTTTACAAAGGATTGGAAGACACATGAAGCTTCTGGAAGGTTGAAGAGTTTCATGTTTACAATAGGAATGTAAACATGAAGAAAGAGGAGAATTTCCTAAACTAAAAGGAAAAAGGAAATTGTCCAATTCTCATTAGAATTAGAATAAGGAATAAACCTAGTTCTATAAATAGGGTGCAAAGACTATGTGTAAGCTTTAGCACAAACAAGAGAAAGTTAACCTAGCTATTAAGTTTTAGTCTTAGAGAAAAGATATGAGCTAAGAACTTAGAGAGAGCATAAGATTTCTTTAAAGAGTTTTGAGAGATAAGAAAATTGTTTAGAACAAACTTGTAAACAGATTTTCTATTAATCATAAGGAGTTTAAGAGAAACCATTATTTTGTTGTTCAAATTGTTAGTTCTTACACTTTCAATTGGTATCAGAGCAGCACTTGTTCGAAATATTACGGGTGAGATTCTGCGGACAAGATGGAGAGCTACGGAGATCTGATCAACAACAATAAAGTTGTCTTGGATGATGAGAACTATGGATTTTGGAAGTCAAGGATCAAATCCATAATAGGAGGTATTGATCGTCTTGCTTGGAAAACTGTGCTGGAAAAGTGGGAGGAGCCTACAATCAAAGATGATTCAGGCAAGCGAATACCCAAACCTGAGTCAGAGTGGACTGATGAAGAACAAAAGAAATCAAAATATAACTCAAGAGCACTAAGCGCTATTCATTGCAGTGTTGGGAGAAAACAGTTCGATTTGATTTAGGGGTGCGAAGCAGCAAAAGAGGCATGGGATATCCTTCAGATTCATTATGAAGGCACCACCAAAGTGCAAAGCTCAAGAAAAGATATGTTAGCATCGAGATTTGAGAATCTAAGGATGGAGGATCATGAATCAATCTCAGATTTCAGTTCTAAGCTGAGTGCTCTAGCACAAGAGGCCTTAACCTTAGGTAAAACCTATAAAGACCAGAAATTAGTCAAAAAGTTTCTAAGATGCCTTCCATCAATGTTCATGGGATATAAGACAGCCTTAACTGTATCACATGACTTAGACAGCCTTGCCTATGGTGAAGTGGTTGGAATGTTACAAGCACATGAGATGGAGCTGAATGGAATTAAGAAACCAAAAGGGATAGCTTTAGCAGTAAGCAAAGATACAACTGATCAAGGAGAGGAGGATGTTGTAGGTTTAGTGGTACGAAGGTTTGATCGTGCTTTGAGAAGGGTAGAACAAGGTCAAGGTCAAAAGAAGAATGGTTCATTCAAGAAGAAAAGTGAAGACAGAAAGGCTGATTTGCAATGCCATGAATGTAAAGGATATGGACATTTTATTCGAGAATGTCCGACGAGCAAGCTACGAGAGGCCAAGTGCACAACCTGCAAAGGTACTGGACATACACATGATATGTGTATAAATAATTCGAAAAATAAGAAGGAAAATTCTATGATTAGTATTGAGGATGATGTAGATGATGACAGCAGCAGCGAAGAAGAGCTCTTAAATTTGGTGGCGATGGTGGGAATCACTGAATTTGAGAACGGGGAAGAAGTGACTGATTCAGAATCAAAAGGAGAGGAGATTCTTGACATTGTTCAGAGTTACAAAGAAGTGCGAGACACACTTATTGCTCTAGGAAAGGAGAATCAAAGACTGATAAAAGAAAAACTTCGACTTGAGACACTGGTCATATCTTTGCAGAATGAATTGGAGGATGAGAAAAAGATTGCTAAAGGTTCGCTGGAGTTGATGAGAGAAAAGTTGCTTTTATCTGCAAAAGCAGATAAACTTGAAGAGGAGCTGTGTAAAGAGAAAGAAAAAACCAGAGAATTGCAATCGGAGTTGGATCAGCAACATAGGAAGATTCATATGTTTACAGGCACAAAGCAACTTGATAAGATCTTGTGCTATGAAAGAACTGAGAAAACTCATAAAGGACTGGGATTTACAGATAACAGAGGAGAAAAACCACAGTTAACCAAGTTTGTGTCTGCTGGAATGATTAATTCTGAGAAAGAAACAACTACAAGTGTCTCTAAAGAGTTTTTGGGATGCTATTTTTGTGGGAAGATTGGGCACTACAAACGATATTGTTACAAGTTTTGGGAAAAAGTGTGTGCTCTAAAGCGTCAAGGAAGATTTTTCTGGAATGGAGTTAGAAGACAAGTATGGATAAAGAAAACTGATCTATATCAACCGGAATTAAACGAGGCTTCTGAATCAGGATTCAGATGTAGTATGGCCATGATTACTGAGGAACAAAATGACTCAGAGCCTTGGTTCTTTGATAGTGGGTGCTCAAGGCATATGACTGGAACCAAGAGCAATCTACAAAATATCAAGAAACTAAAAGGAGGTACAGTAACTTTTGGAGATGGGAGTCATGGTTTTATACAAGGCAAGGGTACAACGTGTGATGCTGAACTTCCACAACTTGTGAATGTTTATCTAGTTCAGGGGCTGAGAGCTAATTTGATAAGTATTAGTCAACTTTGTGATGAAGGATTGTCGGTGTTGTTCACAAAAGTTGATTGCAAAGCTTTGGATGAAACAGGAAATGTCAAGTTATATGGAGTAAGGCCTGGAAACAATTGCTACATGTTGGAAAAAGAGCCAATCAAGTGTTACAGTGCTAAGGCTAGCATTGATCTCTTGCATCAGCGACTTGGGCATATGAATACAAGGAATCTTACTACACTTGTGAATGAAGAGATAGTGCGAGGGGTACCAAAGCTAAAAGGGGAAGACAATATGGTGTGTGGACCGTGTAACCATGGAAAACAGATCAAAATTCAGCACAAAAAGGTTCCAGATGTTTAGTCAAAATCAGTTCTGGATCTGATTCACATGGATTTAATGGGACCAATGCAGGTTGAAAGTCTAGCTGGAAAGAAATATGTGTTTGTGTTGGTTGATGACTATTCCAGGTACACCTGGGTTCGATTTATTCGAGAGAAGTCTGATACTGTAGACAGTTTCAAAATTCTAGCCTTATAATTACTTAATGAGCGAGGAGGGATCAAAAAGATAAAGAGTGATCATGGTGGAGAATTTCAAAATGAGGCTATGAAGTATTTTTGTGATCAACATGGGATTGCACATCAGTATTCAGCACCAAGAACTCCACAACAGAACAGAGTTGTAGAAAGGAAGAATAGAACTCTTCAAGAAATGGCAAGGGCAATGATTCATGGAAATCAGGTTCCTAAGAAGTTCTGGGCTGAAGCTTTAAATACTGCTTGTTACATAATTAACAGGGTATATGTGCGAAAAAATACAACTAAGAGACCTTATGAGCTGTGAAAAGGCAAAACACCAAACCTGAGATACTTCCATGTTTTTGGTTGCAAATGTTATATTTTAAATGACAAGGATTATCTTGAGAAGTTCGATTCCAAAAGTGATGAGGGCATGTTTCTTGGATATGCAGAGAGTAGTAGAACATTCAGGGTGTATAACAAAAATACTGGTCTTATTATGGAGTCAGTGAATGTAGTGTTTGATGATAAGTCTTGTTCAGTGGGAAACAATGATGGTTCAGACAGTGACACAGAACCAGTAACTACTACGGAAAAACGTAAAGATGAGTCTGAAGTAGAGGCTTCTGTTTCACAGCCAGAAGTGTTTCAACTTGTTCATAAAAATAACTCAGCATCTGATGTCATTGGAGATTTGAATGAAAAGATGAATACTAGAGGAGTTAAAATAGACTTCAAAAAGATGACAAGTTACTTGACAACTCTAGAGACAGTGTTTTATGAGTGTTTTGTGTCAATGATTGAACCAAAAAATCATGTAGAAGCTGTTCAAGATGATTTTTGGATTATTGCCATGGAAGAAGAACTTGAACAGTTTGAGCGTAATGATGTATGGGAGCTGGTTCGGAGACCAATAGATGTAAATATTATTGGTACCAAATAGATTTTTAAGAATAAGATTGATGAAAGTGGTGTTGTAGTTCGCAATAAGGCTAGATTGGTAGCACAAGGGTATACACAGATTGAAGGAGTGGATTTCGAAGAAACTTTTGCACCAGTAGCAAGACTTGAGTCGATTAGACTGTTTCTAGGGATGGCTTGCATTCTAAACTTCGAAGTATTCCAGATGGATGTCAAAAGTGCTTTCTTGAATGGGATTTTGCAGGAGGAAATGTATGTTGAACAACCCAAGGGGTTTGAGGATCCAATTAAACCAGATTATGTTTATAAATTAAAGAAAGCTCTTTATGGGTTAAAACAAGCTCCAAGGGCTTGATATGAAAGGCTAACTAGTTTTCTTATGGAGAAGGGTTATACTCGAGGAAGTGTTGACAAGACCTTGTTTGTCGTAGACCAAAATGATGATATCATGATGGTTCAAATTTATGTTGATGACATTATTTTTGGTAGTACAACTAAGAAGCTAGTGGATGGTTTTGTGGGTAGTATGACACAAGAGTTTGAAATGAGTATGGTTGGTGAACTCAAATACTTTCTTGGATTGCAGATTGCTCAGTCTGATTAAGGAATTTTTATTTCACAAAGTACTTATGCTAGGCAGCTTCTTAAGAAATTTCAGATGGATAAGTGTAAAGAAGCCAATATACCTATGAGCACTTCACTGAAATTGTCAAAAGATGTTGATGGAAAGGAAGTGGATGTTAAGCAATACAGAGGGATGATTGGTAGTTTGTTATATCTCACTGCTAGTAGACCTGATTTAAGTTTTAGTGTTGGAATGTGTGCTAGATATCAGTCGAATCCAAAACAATCATACCTAGAAGCACTCAAGCAGATTATTAAGTATGTGAAAGGAACTGTTGATTTTGGGATTTGGTATTCTAAAGGTTCAAATCAGGGTTTAGTTGGATACTATGATGCTGATTATGCAGGGAGTGTGACTGATCGGAAAAGTATTAGTGGAGGATGTTTTTTTCTGGGAAATAATCTCATTGCATGGTTAAGTAAGAAACAGAATTCAATGTCTATGTCTACGGCTGAATCAGAATATATAGCTATGGGGAGTTGTTGTACTCAATTATTATGGATGAAGCAGATGTGAGCAGATTATGGGATGGATTCAGGAGTATTACAAGTGTATTGTGATAACAAAAGTGCTATTGATATTTCTAAGAATCCAGTCCAACACTCAATAACCAAGCACATTGATGTGAGACATCACTTTATCAGAGAACTGGTTGAGAAAAAGTAAGTTCTGATTAAACATGTTGATACTGAAGATCAACTAGCAGATATATTCACGAAGGCATTAGATTTTAATTGATTCTCAACTTTGAGAAATTCACTTGGCGTGTGTGAGATGTGATTCTTATTGGAGCTGGTCAAGAACAAGTACAAGGAAATTCTGGGTTTCAAGATTGAGTGAATCAATATTTTATTTAAACCGGTTTAATTTTTGGGTTGATTGGGTTTTAATATTTTATTTTTAAGATATGATGGGTGATAGCTTCGGTTGTATCGGAAAAGAATAAATCTTGTGGTTAATAGCTTTGGGTGTATCAGCGGCTAAAAAAAAACAACAAAGAAAGGATGGTGAGAGCGACTCGACAAGGATTGGTGAAAAAGGGAAGGAAATCAAAGATAACTCGAGATGATGGTGTGTCTCATCGACCTCATCTGGTCGATGAATCGAGTGGTGATGAGGACGATCAATCCTTTTCGGTGAGAGATGAAGAATTCTCAAGGGAGAAATCGGCACAAGCTATTAACGATGACGAAATCTTTGTCGACGAGGATGAAGAGGTTCTGGGTGAAGATAAGGATAAAGGAATTGCTTCAGATGTTGAAGAGTTCGGATTTGAGGAAATCTCTGTGCAAGAGCAACTTGAGCTTCACACAGTAAAACGGAGAACGATGGAGCAAGGGTCTACTTCTAAGACTAAGCGGTCGAAATCTTCAGGATCGGATAGCAAGAGTGTTCGTGCAAAGGGAAATTTTCGGTCTGATGTGTTTGTATCAAAAGTTGCTCAAGCAAGGTATTCTCAATTCTATTCAAGGAAATTTACAAAAGAAAGACAAATGGATTTTTCTCAACCGGATGAATTTGGGATTATTGGTAAAGTTATGGATCTAGGGTTGCATTACTCAATACAAGATCTGTCTGTGTATGTCAAAGAGGTGGTTTGTGAGTTTTTTGCTAATTTGCCAAAAGAGAAAGCTAGGGATGGAATTCAAGTGTTTGTTAGAGGTCATTGGTATGAGTTTTCTCCTAACATGATTAATGAGGCGTTTAATCTTGGATCATTGTCCCAAGTTGAGAAGGAAGTCGATGCAGTTGTAGATAATCATTGTCCCAACTTGCTGAAGTTCTGAGTGGTCGAGACAGGTTGCCTTGGAAGCAATTGAAAGTTAGGGATCTACCTGGAGAAGTTGCAGCTCTTTTGATGTTGGCGGGTTACAATTGGGTTCCTTCTGTTCATAGGAATCATATGGATGAGGAGAGTTCATATGGCTTTGGTCGATACTGCTCAAGCACTCTGAAGACTCACTGATGTTGTTCAAAGGTTGATTCAGAGTCATCCTTTATCCAAGATGCTTTGAGTGTTTTTTTTTACTGTTGTGTTCACAAGCAGGGGGAGAAAAATTCAGAGATTCAGAGTTTCTGGGGGAGCAGTAGAGTTCAGAGATTCTGGGGGAGCAGTACAACGGATTGAAATTTCAAAAGGAACTAGATTCAGAGTTTTTGGGGGAGCAGTAGAGTTCAGAGATTCTGGGGGAGCAGTACAACGGATTGAAATTTCAAAAGGAACTAGCTTTTATTTCTGCAAGCTTGTTGCAGACTATTTTGATTTCATTTTGTGTATTTTGCAAACATGACTTTTCGTTTGAAACTTTTAAAGAGGAAGTCTTGAAGTTATTATGAGTGTGTTCATGAGTTTTGATATGCAGATGCTTGTGAAGCACAAAGTTAAAAAAGGGGAGATTGAAGATGCAACGTTTGTTCAAAAGGATGAACTACTTCAGAAGAACAGAGTACTGATACAAGAACAGAGCACCAGGTGGTTTATGTCGGCGATTAACAAGCCAGAAGTTTTACAAAGGATTGGAAGGCACATGAAGCTTTTGGAAGGTTGAAGAGTTTCATGTTTACAATAGGAATGTAAACATGAAGAAAGAGGAGAAGTTCCTAAACTAAAAAGGAAAAAGAAATTGTCCAATTCTCATTAGGATTAGAATAAGGAATAACCTAGTTCTATAAATAGGGTGCAAAGACTATGTGTAAGCTTTAGCACAAACAAGAAAAAGTTAACCTAGCTATTAAGTTTTAGTCTTAGAGAAAAGATAAGAGCTAAGAACTTAGAGAGAGCATAAGGTTTCTTTAAAGAGTTTTGAGAGATAAGAAAATTGTTTAGAATAAACTTGTAAATATATTTTCTATGATTAATAGTTAACGGCAATTATTGGGAGGGAGGAAGTGAACCCAGTGAAATACGACAAACTTTTAGCTTTTGCCGAAATATAGTAAGCCAAACATAGATAATTATTTTGAAAAATCTATTTTCTTTAAGGAGTTTAAGAGAAATCATTATTTCGTTGTTCTTAGTTTTTACACTTTCAAATAGATCCTAAGTTCTTATATCCAATATATGATCGCCGAGGACTGTGCTGAACTACTGAAGTTTGTTTTTTTATAACGCTTCTAGAAGTTGACTTTCATTTTTTCGTGTGGTCCTCCAATATAATGATCGTATGAAGCTACAAGGAGACTAACCATGCGGTTTGAATCATCTAATCGAAATCATCTCACCATAAACTCTATCAGCATCTCTTTCATCGCCAGTTTTCTGGAATGCCTTACTCAATGCCTCATATATATCTTCATTAGGCTGTATCAATCTCCTTTTCATAATCCTCAAGTACTTTTCTCCTACTTCAACTTTACCGCAAGAGCAAAGTCCAATTATTAGTGCCCTGAACACCTCAAAACCGGGAGAGATTTTTCGATATTCCATCTCGTAGAACAGCTTAAGCGCTTGTTCAATATCGCCTCCTTCCACAAATCCTTGAATCAGATAAGAATACGTATGTTCATCAGGGACAAACCCGTTATCTATAGACTTCGTTAGGACATCGTTTGCGCGACTCACATTCTCAATTTTTTTTAGTCTCTTAACCATCTCAATGAAAGCATAACAACTAGGCAAAAGCCCTCTCGCTACCATTACCTCACAATACTCCAAACCTTTCTCTTCTCTCCCGAATCTTGCGCAACCCTCGATAAGACAATCAAAAGTTTCTTCATACGGATTGATTCCAGAACACTCCATCTCACTCATCAACCGCTCAGCTTCATCAACCTCACCTCTTTCGCAACAAACCTTAACAAAAGCAGTATACACAAACGCATTACCACTAAAACCTCTCTGAAGCATTTCGTCAAACACCTTCCGCGCAGACTCCAAATCACCTTCTTTCGTCTTCGCGTACACAACAATCGAATAACCAATCGTATCAACAACCATGTTCTTCATCAGCAACCTCTTCAACAAACTCATACTCTCCTCGATTCGATCCGATTCCAAAACACGAAACACCAAACTAGTATTAACAATCACAGGAGGTGAACATCTCTTCCCATGAATCCTATCTAACAAATCAACAACTTCTTTCAATCTCCCTTCTTTACACAACACACTGATCATAATCTGAATCGTTGCCTCGTTCGGATACACTCTCTTATCAATCGCGAACTCGTAAATCATCCAAACGAGATCGATCCGGTTCGATTTCGCAGCGAAGTGGATCAACGTATTCAAAGTAATCACACTAGGAGCAAATCCAGAACTACACAGTTTCTTGAAAACTTCGAATCCTAATTCCAAATACCTAATCTTAGCGTAACATTGAACAAGCAAATCAAACACGAGTGGTGTAGAGGAAGAGACCTCGTAAGTATCTAACAACGAATCGACTAAATCTGAATCTGAATTGGAAATAGACGATTCGATTAAAGCTCGAGCGTCGATGAGTAAACGAGATCTAACGAGGATGTGAATCGCGACGGCGTAAGAGGTTGTTACGTGGCGGAGGTTTCGTGTGTGAGCTGACCAGTGGAAGAAGGTTAAAGCTCGTTTCGCTGTTTCGGGCTGTTTGAATCGGAGAAGGATTTGGTAGACGAGGGAGTCTGATAGATCAGTGGAGGAGAATTTGGTGGAGAGAGTTTCCCAGGTGTCGTTTGATTGTAAGGATTTGGAGATGGCGTTGATGAGGGTTTGTTGGTGTTCGTTTGGATTTGGATTAGTTTTGGATGAGAAGAAGAAGCCATTGTTGAGTTTTGTTGCAGAAACGAAGGGACGCCACTGTTGTTGTTTTAGTAAGCGGCGCATCTCACAGTTTTATTCAGAATCATTTGTTAAGTTTTATTCAGAATCATTTGTTAAGTTTTATGGTTTTGTAAATGTAGATGTTGAAGTTTTTATTTTTAAATTATATTGAAACCACAGTACATTAAAAGTTACAACATTTTCTAAAATACTACTCGTTATACCAATAAACCGTATAAATTTCGCTTACCAAAAAAAAAATAAACGGTATAAATTAAGGATTAATCTGATTTTAAATTGGACTAATGTAATTTTGGACACATTTGATGATATAATAAAATAATATTTTTTTGCAATTCTTTTATAAATATATAATCCCATCAATAATAGAAATTAATAATTATATAAATTTATCAAAATATATTTTCATATATACACATTAATTTTTTGTTAGAGCTCATTTCTAATATTTTTATTATATCAAACGGTAGTTCTAATCTCTTCAAAACATGATAATTGTTATATTTTTGTAACTGACCCTAAAAATATTAATTATAACAATTAAATTATATTTTAAGTATTTTCTGAAAGTTTACCAAAAAGAAACTATGTCTTTTTTTTGACAACTATGTCTATAAATTATAATTATTGATAAATTATAATTTTATAAATTAATTGATTCTCATAATCCTAATATAGAAAAAATATTTAAAAGTATATTAATAAGAAAAAAACTTAAAGGTGTCTCGTTATAGTATATCTAATCTGATAATAATAATCAAGAAGAAAAACTAATTTCTTTCCCAAGTGCAGCCGCCGCCGAGTAAAAGGAGATTTCTTCGATTGGCCCTCTCCGGCTGTCGGGCTCCATGTCGGAGCTGCGAGTGGGTATAGTACTTCGTCATGCTTCTTAGTTTGTGTTTTCTTTGGTTTAGATATGTTGTTTCCGGTGTTGTTGCGGTTCTGTTGTCAAAACCCCTTTGAAGCAAAGATCGATTGAACAAGGCGAAGCCATCGGTAGTGAGATTTGGTTGTGGTAGAGGCGGATCTGGTAGTTATCGGGTTACTCTTGGTTGTGGCTCGGTCCTGGTGGTTCTCTGGTGGCTGGTGGTTTGAAGGAGATGAACGCTTATCGGCTCCTAGTCTGGTATGGTATCTCAATCGTTTCTCTCTTCTTTGGATTGTCGGTTTCTCATCAAGGCTGTGTTGTTGGTGTTAGTGTGGCTTCAACCAATGGTTTCAGGTTGCAAAGAGAAGTTTGTGGTTTGGGTCTTCTCTCAAACTTGCACTCTCTGTTGGTTGGTACTCAATCCTTAGTTCTTCTGCTCTATTAGGTCTCGAGGCTAGTCAATGTTTGCGCTATATCCTAGGTTTCGTTCTTTCTGCTTGTTAACCGAATGGTATTTTGTTGCTAGCTATCTATTATCTCTCTTCGGCGGCTCTTTTGAGTTGTGGTTTTGGGTTTTAGGCATAGTAGTGGAATCGTCTTTCAGCTGTTCTCTTGCGAGGAGGTCACCGTGTAGTGGAATCGTCTTTCAGCTGTAGATGGTTAAAGTTGGGTCGACGAGGGTCGGCGTGTAAGAGCTGTTAGTACTCTTAGGCTTGTCTCAGGTCGAATCTCAAGGTTTCTTCTTTGTCTCTAGTTTGGCTCGATTTCTTATGACTGGTTTTGTATGGCTAGATTGTTGTGGCTTTTGTTTCTCTGATGTCGTTCGAGCTTGCTTTCTTTCCTGCCGGTACTGATGATGGTTTGTCCATGGTGTGCTATTATGTTTATGGCACTTCCGGTCTTATTGGTACTCTCCGACGTTTACAGGTTCTATGGGAAAGTTTGTGAGTTTCTTTCTGGTTCAGCAGGGCAGTTTTATTTCTTTGGTTTTTGTTTATTCCTTAGTAATCTGTTTTTTTTTCTGGGTTGTTTAGTCTTTGTATATTTGTTTCCGGAAGTGTTTAACTTGCCGGCTCATGTCTCTGGAAACGTGTAACTTGCCAGCTTATGCTTCTCTTGTTTGAGCTTAGTTTAGGCTATTTCTATATTTTTACCTTTTTGTATTTAACATATTTTAATCTGTTCAGTTATAATATAAAATCAGATGACAAAAAAAAAAAATATTATATCTAATCTAAACATGGTTATTTTTTTAATTATTGCTGGATTTAAACCCACGACTTAACTACCCTTAACAATCATTACAAAATTAGTAAATCGTAGTAAACTTTTACAAAAGAAAACAAAAAATAAACATTTAAGGCCATGAATGGATGCTATTTTTGTAATCAGTACTTGAATATAGTTTTTAGTTTTCAGATATTAGATTTTAGTTTCAGATTTTACCAATAGTTTTTCTTATGAAAAATCTTTAAAAATGGTTTTTCGTTTTTGAGAAAAATTAAGGTAAATAATCCAAAACTAAATTTCCTAAATTATAAGATACACTAAAAATCGAGAATCTTAAATGGGAGATTACAACAAAATAGTTTTCCTAAATTTTAGGAAAGTATTTTTTTTTTTTTTGGAAAACCAAAATTTCAAAATCTTGATTAGTACGGTAAAAGCTCTATAAATTTATACTCTATATATTAATAAACATTATAAAATATAAATTTTGTTGGTCTCAAGTCGGACCAGTGTAAAAATTAAAAAAAATTTGATAAAATAATAAGATAATATTTTTTGAATCTCCATATAAAATATGGTTCCAATAATATCATAAATTAAAAATGAAGTAAATTTACATATTTATATATATATATATATCTATATATATAAATATGTTGATCTAATAATATATACTTTTAAAAAATAAATATTCTCCTAGATCTCATATATATAAATCAATTGATATGTTGTATTTCCCAACTATAATGATTGAAATACTATATAAAATGTCATAAAAATACGCTAATTAATATTATTATTCATAAACTTGAATTTACGTATGTCCTATATATAAGTGAATTTGTCTATTTTACTTGTAATTTATTGCAACAATGTTTTTTAAATATTACAAATTCAATTCCAAAACCATAAATTTTATAACATCCGAAAGTCTAATCTTATTTTTATAAAATTGTATCAATTCCTAATTTTCAAAAATTTAAATAATTAGAAAATATATCTATAAATTAATAAAAGGTTATGGTCCCAACATTATTAATTTTTAGAGAGTTTCCTGTATAAAAATGAGTTTCTAAAAATGAAAACCAAAATCTTTTTTAAAAAATCTTCAAAACATTCAAAGCCTAAAATTTTGAGAATTTGTTAGAAATACCATTTTTGAGAGATAAATACTTAGGTTCACCCCACCCTTTCCTCTCTCAACCAATCAGAAATTCTATCTAATATTTTACTTAAAAAAAATCAAAATTAAATTAAAAATCAAAACAAATTAAGGAAACAAATTCTGTATACTTTTATTTAAGGAAAATTAGATATTGGTTTTGTTTAGATTTTACAATTAAAACGAAATTATATGTCGGTTTGGATTTACAAATGAGGTGGTTAGGGTTTAGATTTTACAATTAAAACAAAATTATATATCGGTTTGGGTTTACAAATGAGATGGTTAGGGTTTAGATTTTACAATTAAAACGAAATTTTATGTTTGTTTGGGTTTACAAATGAGATGGTTAGGATTTAGATTTTACAATTAGAACAAAAATATATGTCGGTTTTGGTTTACAAATGAGATGGTTAGGGTTTAGATTTTACAATTAGAGCAAAATTATATGTCGGTTTGGGTTTATAAATAAGATGGTTAGGGTTTAAATTTTATAATTAGAATGAAATGATATATCGATTTGAGTTTATAAAAAAACGATTTGAATTTTTAATTTTATAATAATATATACAGATTTTATTTCCTTATTTTAGAAGGGGGTGAATGAAGAGGTTCATCCCTAGAAGTGAACCCAAGTATGTCTCTTTTTGAGATATCCCTTTTCAAAAATACTCTTTTGTGAATATTTTCATTTTACCCTTTTTACACAATTATAATATCTTCATTTAATTTTTAGAATTTTTTTTAGCTTTAGGTTCTCTATATTACATTTAGGATATAGTTTTAAGGGGTTAGGGTTTACTATTTGGAGTTTAGAGGCTTAGATTTAATTGTATTATACATTGGAAAAGGATATTTTTGAAAATAGACAACATAAAAAAGGTATTTTTAAAAAAAAAAATAACATAGCAAAAGTGTTATTTTTGAAAATGCTGCTTTGACGTTTATTTACACTTAACTTTTATTGCTATAAGAAAATTACTTCATTTAAATATATAATATATATCTGATTTAACCATACTCCATCTTTGAATTGTCGGTGGATTTGAGTCGCAACTTAACGATCGTTAACGGCAGTTACATATATACTTCAGCTGTTTTAGCATTTCGAGGAATCTTTTTCTTTTTCCTTTTTTTTTTCATTATAAATTGACGTTACAATTACATCGAAAATGTTTTTTTTTTTTTTTTTGGACAAATGGGTGTTTTCATTCAGTAGCGTAGACAGTAACATAGATAGGAGATAGGTTTGCATCGAAAATGTTAACATCAAATTTTATATCTTTAAAATATGCAAAGCTTGTCGCCATGATAGCACATCAATATCACACATGCACGCAACAAGCGTCCATGACTCAATCCGAATATTTTAATAAGAATGTAACTGATATATAAGGAGGATACAACAACATCAATCATATACTCATACATATGTAATATGGAATGGTATAATTTTACCATCAACGTCTAGTTCCTCTCTAACCGGAATCGCCAACGATACAGACCGGCCTAGAGTTTCTGTTTTAAGTTATTTCCTTTCTGGTTTTAGACATCATCCAAAACGATCCCACAGTCTCTGATATGTACACATTAAACCAGAGAACATCAGCTTCCGATGTTTTACGGGAGAAAAAGCCGGGAGCAGAATCACTCCTCTGGGTGGGGTGGGGCGATGCCTTTACATGCCCTCGTACAGAACCCGTCGTTCAAGAAGATCAGACAGAACGTCTCTCATGTTGTCGAGAGATACAGGTTTGAGTAACACACCGTCTAGACCAAAGCTCATGCACTTCTCCTTTGTGGATTTGTCGGTGTTACCAGTGAGTGCCACGAGCAGTGGCCGTTGGTGGCGTTGTTTTGTGAATTTCTCGTGTATACGGATGGCGATTTGGTAGTTTTCGACCCCGGGCATGCACACGTCCATGAAGACCACTTTGTGCTCCTGGGACACAACTCGGAGACACTCCTCGTTTGAACTCACCGTGGTCACTTCGCATCCAAGGTGTACAAGAAGTCCCTTCGTCACCATTCTACTTACCCTGCAACCAAAATAATCACTTCCAATAAGATTCAGGCTGTGTTCCTTCTACACGCCAATTTCTCCATGTACAGGGAGTAAGGTGAGAGGCTTATACTAACCCGTTCTCGTCCATGACAAGAACCTTAAGTCCACTGAAATTTGCATGCCGAGGAATGGCTGGAACCTTTGGTATGCCTGACTGTTTAGATTCGTTTGAACCCTCTGAAATCCCAAGTTTAACATCAAAGATAGCCGTGCATCCTTTTCCAAGACCATCGCTCTCAATCCAAATGTTACCCTCCATCAAATTCACAAACCTTGTCATATCAAACGCACATGAGCAAACTGTTAGCAATACCAAAAGAGAAGAAAAATTAGAAAGCATAGAAGTGTCTCTAAATAAGGCTCAACCTCTTGGAGATGGCGAGGCCAAGCCCACTACCTCCCGAACTTCTCGTCGCTAAAGATTGTGTTTGTGCAAATTTAGTAAATAGCTTAGGAATGTCTTGAGGATTTATTCCTGCTCCAGAGTCTTTTACCTATATTTGAATAATCGCCACGATTAAGACCTAAGAAATACGTTCAGGTATGGTTTAAGATACAAGCTGCTTGTGAAAGATACTAACCTTCACTCTCAAGTAGAAATGACTCCCAGTTGGCACGACAAAAAAGTCAGCAGCTCTAGTGTCTGACTTGGTGACAAGAGCGGCTACGGAGATACTACCTTGTTTGGAGAATTTCACAGCATTACCAACTATATTTAATATTATCTGCATTAGCCGTTTCTCATCCCCAACGACAAATTCTGGCAAATCAGGTGCAAGATTTAGTGTGATAGGTAATTTCTTAACAACTGCGATGGGCTTTATCAGACTGAGGATCTGCACCAAGATTCAAATGTAACAATTAAGTACACAAATAGTATAACTTCTGAAACATAGAGCTATTCAAACATTGACATATTAGTAGTTACCTCTCTAAATAAAGTATGAAGATTGAATGTCCCGAGTTCAAGTTGAAGGCTCCCATCTTCTAACCTTGAAAGATCCAAGACATCATTCATCAAAGTTGCCAAAAGGTTACTACTTTTAAGTATTGTTTCCACCATCAGCCTTTGTTCAGGGGTTAATTCCGTTTCTTGGAGTAAGGAAGAGAGTGCAATGATCGCGTGCATAGGAGTTCGCATCTCATGGTTCATAACTGCAAGGAAATCATTACGGGCACGGATTGCTGTTTCTGCTTCTCGTCTTGCTAGATCAAGAGCAACATTCTGCTCCATGAGAAGGTCCCTAGCTCGCATTGACTCTTCTAGGATCGCAGCATGTGAGAGAGCTACAGCCACCTGGAATAAGAGAAAAAAAGTTTAGAAAATAGTTAATACCAAACTTCAGACTGAACCAAACTATAAGAAACAAAAGAAAAAAACATGGGAAAGAGAAATTATGCTGAACCTGATCAGCAACAACTTCAACGAGTTCCAACTCATGGACATGCCATTGTCTTGCACTATCCGAAGGAAGCATCAAGACCATAAGAGCATATCTCTTTGTTGAAAGCTCAGGCCAGTTATTAATCTGAAAATTGGAAAGGTGGAGAAGTGGAACCCTCACAGCGACCACCTCCCCAAGCATATATTTCCCAGTGACAGGTCTCAACCTAGCCACAGGGGAATTAGGAGATATTTTAACAGCCCTACTAGTACCAAACACTTGGTTGATCACCGGTAATTGAATGGGAACCGTATACTCAACAGGATGTTGCTGACGAAGTGTATACGAAAGCTGTAGCTCTAACCCAGTCCTAGTAGGCATCCACAACGCACACTCCTCCAAAGCTAATGTCCTACCAAGCTCAACAAGTGTAGTCTTCAAAATAGTATGTCTATCTAACGTGCTTCTTATCTCATGAGTCAGCATTCTGACATGCCGTCCAGTTTCTTCCTGAGTTCGAATCAATCCCATTTCTCTATCAAGCTCAGCAGCTTTATTTTTCAAGAAGAGCTCCCTCGTCTTAACACTCAGCAGATCAGGAATAATATGAACAAGCATCAAAGCAGTAGCACAAGAGACAGCAGCGGTTAACCCTTTTGCGGTAGTCATCACAAGCGCTACGGTTCTCGAATGTGTAGTGAACGTCCATAAGTTTATAAGATGCGTCGCACCACAAAGAACGATAAAAGCACCAAACTGAACAAGCACCCATCTATAAGGGAAAACCGCAGATTTCTTCACAAAGTATATCAGCTCGAGAGGAATTGAGAAATATGCAATCGCAATGAAGAAATCTGAGATGTATTGATATTTCATTAACAATTCATCCGCCGGCCATTGCGGTTCAATACAATTGCAAACTTCCATTATGAAATGGTTCCTCTCTCAACAAACACACACACACACACCTGTGAAACAAACAACACATACAATCACTACATGCACCTAAGAAAAATCAAGAAATTAGGGTTTCTATATCACTGTGACCGACTTGATCACAACGATTACAAAAAAAAAAATTAGGTTCCAATTTCAGAATCGAAAACAGAATAATTCGAATCCAAATCTTTGAAATTAAAAATTAAATCAAAGGTCTCAGTTCCTAATACCGTTGCATTACATTAGAAAAAATACGAATTAGGTTTCTTAATCTCTTCGATTTGAGAGATCGAGAACAAAGAAAGAAAAAAAACTGTGAAAGTGAAGAACGTATGTGTATACAAGGAGAACTCAGGAAACAATTACGATTGGTGTGATAAGAGAATCGAAGAAGAAGCTTACTTGGGAAGAATTGAATCGGACAAGAGGAGGATTTGGGGGGGGGGGGGGGGGGGGGGAAGGGGAATTCGGACGCGGCGGAGAGCGACGGAGAAGGAGAGCGTTGAAGCTTTTTAATTTTTATCAAGTCAAAAATGGTTGGGTTTAACACTTCTTCTCTCTTTTACTTTTTTTTTTCTTTTTTTGACGTCATTTCTCCAACTATTTTATTATTTGTTTTTTTTTTTTGTAAAGATGAAATATATTGCTCGGGGTACGTTAATCTTTTCATTTAAATACGTTGTGACCAGAAGATATCGGGTGCTTTAACATTTTTTAAAAAATTAATATACTGATAAAAATTATTGTTATATATTTTTTTAAGTTATTTTATCCGAGAGAATATTTATTTTTAATTGTTCTGTAAATCTATAAGTCTTTTTGAATATTAATTATTTTAGAAGATTATAGTATTTTATATTTGACGTATATTATAGTTTTATATTGTTTATTTGTTGTATTTGCATCATTATTTTGTGAAATATGAAATAGTAATTTTAATATTATAATTGTCAACAAATAAAATTTATTAATTTATCATCTATATAAATTTAGTTTTACCAACCCGCCAATGTGGAAATTAAAACACACATTTTTTATAGATTGAGTAATATATCTTCGTTTTAAAAAATGTATTTTATGAAAATTCCAAACAATTTGTAAATAAAAGAAAATAAAGATGATAGGAGAATCATAATTTGAAATCTTAACAAAATCTTCAAAATTTAGTTATTAATTAACTAAGCTTAATTAAGTTTTTCTAAAGGCAACTGAATGTAATTTTTTACATATTTTAAGGTTAGTTTCATATTTGTACTTCCCAATTAATATAGTAGGATAATTAAAATTTCTTTAATTGTATAACGTAGATAGAGAGATTGAAATTAAAGATAGTAAGAAATTAGAGATGATGATTAGGGAAAAGAAATATTTTCATTTAGGCCATTGGGGGTTTAAGATTAGAATTTAAGGTTAATATTTTAGGTCATATGATTCAATTATATTATCATTTAGGCCTTATAATTGAATCATATGGCCTAAACACTCTAGAGAGCTTTCTCATTGTGTGCGACTTAGTTTCAGGGTTTGGTGTTTGTGTGATCAAGCTTCTTTGTTTGTTGGTGTGACGTGTGTGTGAAGATTGCTCCAGAGAGTTAGAGATCTGAAGTCTAGGCTCAGGAGGAGTTTAGCCCAAGATTAGGTTATCTTGGTAAAAATCTAGGCTTGATGTGAGTTTAGTTAATGGTAGAGATTTATCCTTAAGATTTCATGTTATAGAACAAAGCAGCAAATTAAGGGGGTTGTGCTTGATTTACGCGTTTACGAATATGTTGTATTTGCTTTCTTATTCTAGTCAAATCAAATATATTAGTATTGAGTTTCCATAATTGTCTCTTTTTCTCTCTGGCACAACCTCCGAGATCCGCTCTCCTGGCGGCGTCGAATCTGAGCGGCGTCGCTGGGCCTTGTTTTCGTCATCACCACGGTCTCCTCTTCCCCTGTAGTCTTTTAGTCTTTAGTTTCAGATCTATCGGCGGCATGACGAGACTCCGGATCTCGCCTCTGTCCTTGCGACAGCTTCATCCACCTTCTCCGACTCCGCATCTGGGTATCCCTCTCGGTGAATCCATCACATCGAGTTCCCACCCCCGTGTTCCTGCTCGAGAGACCAAACAGTGTTCCTCTAGGCCCGGTTCTCGTCTGCCCCACCACCCCATTAAGCCGTCATATTTAACACCTTACCGCTCCTTGGATCGAGATCCTCTCACCAAGTACTTTGCTTGGTTGCAGCTGGACGGAAGCTCTGTCTTGACGCCGGCACCGGTGAACCGTTTGACAAAGAAAACCGCCTCCTTGGAGACCTCTGCTTCTCTCTCGAGATCTCTTTGTCCCAGGTTATATCTCCACTCTTATTCTCAATCCCTGGAAGATAGTTTAGGTTGGATAAACTATAAGTCATCCCTGACATGGAAAAGCCTTAGACCCGCTAGCTTTAATCTCTTAGCAAACCCATATCGTGTACTATCCTTGTATCCTGCTTGGTCAAGACGAGTTACACTCGGTAGCAGATACCTAGATATCTCGTTTGTGTTTAAATCTTCCTTGCGTCAAGGCCATTTAAAGAGCTTATTTTGGAATCTTGCAATGTTGCTCGTTGAATTTGTTTATGACCTGCCAATCGGCTTATCCTTATTGGTTGTTCTCCCTGTTCCCCTAGCAAACTTGTTATCAATAGCTCCACTGCTTCAGTGTCAACTTATAACCAGGTCTAGTCTGATTTACACTCTTCCCCTATCTAGCCAATGGTTGTTTAGCTTAAGAAAACCACTAGTCCGAAGACTGCTAGTGAAACTTAACTTTCAATTGCTGCTAGTTTGGTCCAAGAGTTTCTTAAGAACCCTGGTACTTGAATCGACTAAGGATGACCTCCTAGAAGGAATTAGTTTGTTGAAGATTGGCATTATGATCCCAGCTCTATGGAGTGGGGGTTACCTTTGTTTCATCAACCTCTTCCTTTTCCCTTGCCTAATGATTATGAAATCCAACTGGTTTTGCATCAACTTTCTGAAGTCCCCTCAGCCAAGCCTGAAGATTAGCGGCATTATGACTCCTGCTCAAAGAGATAGTAGTTACCGCAACCTCCTCAAGCTACCCTTACCCAATCGCAGAATCACATCCACCTTTGTGGTGATCGTTTTGCAGATCAGCTCCAACCCGGCTCATCTCCTTGGCATAGCTCTTACGAGAGTTCTAGCTTTGGATGCTTCCTCGCCACTTAGTCTTTGTTTCAAGACGATGGCCACCTTCTCTTCCCTAGACCTGCTCTTGGAAGATGCATTGATATGCCTTGATCTCACAGGTTCCAGAATGCTATCAAGCCTTTGGTCCATAGCTCTCAAGCCATCAATATATATTGCCCCTATCTATCTTTATTGCTTTGATGTTTTAATTTCTGGGATGTCCCCTATGTTATCTCCTAAACTAGCCTATTGCCTTTGTATGTTACTCTTTCATTAATGAATGATAACATTTGTTTGACCAAAAAAAAAAAAAAAAAAAAAAAAAAAAATTCTAGTCAAATCAAAATTTGGACGTGGTCCCAATTTTCCGATTTTCCACTTATTACGCCATGATTTTTAACAACGTTAACGCAATCATAAACACCTTTACAATTACAATCTCATGGAGAAGTTTTATTTTTACCGTAGTTATAATCATAACGAATTCTTTCTCTTTAGATATCTTAACCTCATATTTAATCTACGTTTTCTCAACTTCAAACTTTTGTTATAACTAGAAATTTAGAAGAAAGAATAAAGAGCTAACAATGTTTTTGATAACGTTAACGTCGTTGAAAATCGTAACAATGAAATGTGGGAAATTGGAAAATCAGGATAGTTCATGTATTTTTAATCACCTATAAAATAGTTTGAGTATTTTTCTAGCAACGAAATAAATTCGTGTTTTTCTGTCAAATATTAAAGAAGTCATGTTTTTTTTTGGCATTTTTTGTTTTTTTATTTATTAATATGAATCAGAGTACACAATATTATCAATGCGATTACACATACAAAAGGTTTGTGTAACAAAAAAACGATAAAGCAAATTACGCTCCGCTTTCTTAATCAAAAACTTAATCGTCTTCGTCTTTTTCCGTTAATTTAGTGTGACTTTCTTGCTTCGTAATCATCTTCTTTTTACTGATGAAATACCAGTAATGCATTCGAAAATCATAAACAGTGATTTGTCTCTTACATTATAAAACCTTCCAATTGGTTGAAACTCATATGTAGATAGAGATGTCAATAAAGTGATTTTAGAGTGATTAGGACAATAAAGCCAAGTAAGTTTAGAATAACTCTAGATACAATTTATTTTTAAAATAAAAGAAATATTATCATTGAGGCAATTTATTGTCTATTTAGGTACAATTTATTTTTACTTTTTATCTACTTTTTTTCGATGTTGTGTACTGAAAATTTTGAATAAATGAGAGTATTTTATCATCAATCAAATAGTAGTATCTGTTTTTATTTTTAATGTTATGTACTCAAACAATAGCTGCAAATACATGAAACACTAATGAATATTTAATTGTTGGTCCTAAGGAAAGAACTAATTCAAGTTATTAAGCTATGATGAATCATCTAAGCTATACTTCAAAGAAGCTGGTTTTATTTTCATTGGATATTTAGTGACCAATCAATAATTAAATACAAGTAAGGTAAGACAATATGTTGAAGCATAAATGATAAAATAGGTAACAAGACATGATTTTAAAAATGATTCTAAATGTATTAATCATTAAAAACCACTTTTAGCCAAAATGAAATAGCAACAAATAGATGGTTGATCGAGCACTTGATGGATTGGTTTATCTTGGTCTTTTGATTACCACCATGGATGTTCAGGTTTCTTGATTCTTCCCATCGAATGGCCAGTTTCTTTATGGAAGTTGATTGGTCAATTACCATTAGAAATCTTGTGAAGTTTGTAGGTTTTAAAAAAATTATGGTGATGCATGCTAAGAGGTTTAAAAAAATGGATTTGGCTACATATATAACAAATATGTTTTTCAAATCCAAATACCTAACAATTTACTCAAAGTAGATGAAAACATTCAATGGCTCCACAATTATAAATACAAATGTAAAGATTTCATAAGAAAAGGGAAAAAAAACACAAAAAATAGCATAAACCAAAGATTTCCAAACATCTTTATTTGTAAAATAATTATTGAACATTAAAAGCAACTTTATTTTATATAAAAATGATCAGATTATTTAAAAAGCAACTAAACATTTTTAATATATTCTTAATAATATTTTATCATATTAATTTCATTTATTCATTACCTCTAACAGAAATTTCTTATAATTAGAAAAGATATAAAATTTTATTAAAAAAAACATCCAAAATTTATGCAACCGAAGTGTTGAACCAAATTGAGACTGATGATATTAAGGGAAGAGTGGTGCCCACTATTACAATGACCAGAGAATCGAAATAGAAAGGAAACGTACGGCATGGTTGGCTCACACTGGTCCACAAGTAACTCTTGTGGTTTACAATATTCACTTCCGTTCCCATAATTCTACTTGTTTGTCTCCTTCCTTCTCCTCTTAATATGCTTAATCCTTCTTTGGATATTACTCTTCTTCTTCATCTCTTCCCCACAAGGTTTGTCTCCTCTCTCTCTCTCTCTCTCTCTCTCTCTCTCTCTAACTAGACTCTGTGTTCATCACTGTTATATCTCTCCAATTCCCAATTTTTCCTAGATGGGTTTGTCTTAAAATTCAACAATTTGAGATTCAATTGGTAAATCTCTTCTTTGTAGAAAAATTATATCTTTATGTCATCCTAGAATCGAATTGATTCAAAGAACTGTTTCATCCCTCCAATTTTCCAGTTTTTTTCTTGATGGGTTTGTCTTAAAATTCAATAATTTGAGTTTGATTCAATTGTTACTTCTCTCCTCTGTGAGAAAAGTTGTATCTTTATGTCAAAGGTCCTTAGGATTTATATATTTGATGCCTTTATATGTGTATGTGAATCAATTTTGACTTTTTTTTATATAGGTTTGATCCCAATGGCTCTTAACGTGAGCAAAGTGGTACCAAACAGTCCAGGTTTAGGGAAGAGTGTTAATGCGTCAAGATCTCAAAGAGTTTTGTTGGCGTTTGTTCATCATCCTCTAGTTGCTAAAAAGGGTTTATTTGTTAGTCCTCGGAGATCTTCTACATTGTGCTTTGTTGGGAAATCACAAGACACGGAAACTACTAAGTAAGCCCTTTTTGGCTGTTTTTAGCTTTCATTTTGCAATGGTTGTGTTATTGATACTTATTGGTGATGTGTTAGTTCCCAAACTGTACAAAAAGAAGGTGAGAAGCAAGTGATGCCAAGGAGGAAAAGTAATAACTCAAGCCAAGTTTTAGTTGATTATGTGTCCAATGATGCTAAGTTTGTGAATGAGAGAGCTCGTAGTGACTTTGTTATTCTATCTCGGTATATTTTCTCTTATCCAAACGTTTTATATTTAGATATTACTTAAGGTCACTTATGTGTTGTTGAGATTTATGTTTTGATTCTTTTTCAGTGGCATTATGAGACTTGATGCTCGTGCGCGCCAGGATGTAGCGATTCTTGGGTCCGGGTTCCTTAAATTGGATGGTGAGATATGGTTCTCTTTCACACATACATATGATGTGTTTAACTGTATTTTAATCCTGTCTTGTTGGTTTATTATGCAGCTCGAGCAAGAGAAGATACAGAGAAGATAGATCGTAATGTCAAAAGAAAGGCTGAGCGTCTTCATCATATTGCTACTGTATGCTTATCCTCTCATTTATAGATGCATACTGTTCTTCAAGCTATGTTTTCTCTTACATTTCTTATTTGGTTTATGTCCATAGATATTTAAAAACATAGCTGAGTCTAAGTTGAAAAATGCTGCTGATAAGCATTGGAGTGATGGCGCCTTAGAGGTATAATCACTATGTGAGCAGATCTGAGTATTGACCTGATAACAGTAACTACTCAATGTACATATATTATTGGGTTTAAACTGGCAGTTTAGAGAATTACCCTGACTTTTCCAGGCTGATTTAAGGCGTGCAGATTACCGTGCTAAGCAACGGGCAATGGAGGATGCATTAATGGCTTTAGAGGTTAAAAACAAAGTCTTATATGTTTTGATTCATCTTCCCTTATTGACACTTAATGTGTCCTGTTTTGGTGCAGTTCATCAAGAACGTTCACGACATGATGGTGAACAAAATGGTTGACAGCTTGTAAGATAACGACCTTGACACTGTATGTTTTTTTTTTGGTGTGGTTTCTTGATGTCAAGATCTAACATTGGAGTTTTCTTTTAAATCTTAAGAGGGGTTACATCTGAAACTGGTACCACGGATCGTATATCACTTGAGAAGAATGGAAAAGCTCTAGAGTTTTTTCCAGGGGAAGTTTCATCTGATCGCATATCTGCTATTGAGGTCTGATCACACTTTTGAAAATGCTGTGTTCTTTAAGTGTTCTTCTCTCTGATGATTTCTTTTTTGATATTGAAACAGGAAGCTTACAAGAGTATGGCATCAGCACTCTCAGAAGCCGATGGAATTGACTACACTGACCCTGAAGAGGTCGGTCCAAAATTGTCATTCTTTTTCTTACTTCTGGTAATCAAACTTTTACATAAATGATCATAATATTTTGGTTTGAACAGCTCGAGTTGTTAGTCACAACTTTGATCGACCTTGATGCGATGGATGGTAAAAGTAGTGCATCTCTCTTGGCTGAATGCTCAATCTCTCCAGACGTCAATACAAGGTGAAAACCACTACTATGTTATCTGTTAACAAATCTCTTGTGTGAGTTCTTTGCTTTAGAAGAAACATAACATTCTTTTTACCTTCTTCTGGAAACATAGATAGTGTTACTGCTATGATGCTAAGTTCCTAACAATCTAATGCGGTACGGTTCTTCAACTACTGAATTGATACGGAAAAGGCAATACTGAATATATTAGCATTGGCCTAAATTTGATTACAAAAAGTTTTCCAATAGTACTATAGACATTATCTTCTGGTCTGTATATGTTTTGTATCAACTAATGTAATTCATACTTCGGACACATTTTGTTGTAGAAAAGCGTTGGCTAATGCCTTAGCAGCTGCACCATCCATGTGGACACTAGGAAATGCAGGCATGGGAGCATTACAGGTAAAAGATAAAATGCAAAATCTTGATGACTATTTTTGAAACTGGACTTTGAAGTTTAAACAATATTAAGTACCCATCGATGAACCTTTCTGTAGAGACTCGCTGAAGATAGTAACCCGGCGATTGCAGCAGCTGCTTCGAGAGCGATCATTGCACTGAAGAAGCAATGGGAAATAGAGGAAGGAGACTCACTTAGGTTTATGATGAACTTCGAGACACCAAATGATGACCACGATGGAGACAGTGACCATGATGACATCTGAAAATGATTTTATTCATGTAAACGAAGATGAAGTTTGTATAGATAATTTCAATGAAGGTAGTGTTACAGAGTCAAGACAATGTTACTAGGGAACTACGTTGGGGTCATGTAATTAAAAGAGGCCGATTTAGTATTTGTTGTTGGATATGGTCATATATATAACCCCTTTGTACTTTAAATTGTATGCAACTATAATGTGTTTTATTTTACCTTCCACATAATAATAACATGGGATAACACATAATAATAGTATGGGATAACAACGATTTGCTCCTTCATCGCTTTGTCACAAGCACTTTTAGGGGCTAAATGGTGATGGGAGGTAGAGGAATAGCATAAAACTTCTAAGTTGATTGGGGGAAACTACCTGGTATTGGGTTAAATGTTAAAGTATACTATATACTAAATGACTATGGATTCTCCTTCTTTCTTCTTTTTGTCAGAGGGGTAGCAAAATTATAAAGGTTTTGTCTTATTCTCCTTCTTTCTTCTTTTAATTAAAATCTCTCTTGTAATCTCCGCTCCGCAGTTGTGTGTTTTTTTAGAAAAAAATTAACGTGTCATTTTGTTTTCAACCACGCTACTTCCTCAAAATTACAATTGATAGCAAAAAGATCCCTCTCTTTAACATACTGCTTTCTTGTATTACATGTTTTTTTTATTAATACTAGGACTCAACCCCGCAATGTGGCAGGAAAAATATTTTAGAAAAAAGTAAACAAAATTTTAAATTTAAAAGTATACATTATAAAATCATTTTAATTTAATAGAATAGTTTGAATACATAAACATTAAATATAAACTGTTACTAAAACACAACCATCAAAATAAAAACTTATAACAAAAAATATTATGTAGTATAGACACAACTTTGCAAAAACCACTGTTTACAGTATAATAAATATACAAGATATTTTATAAAGAATTATGATAAAGAGCTACAATTAAAAATTATTATGACAAAGTGATCGTAACTAAGAATATTGAACTAATTGTTGTCATGAGTAAATATAATTTTCTATTAAATAATTATAATTAAAAATATATTTAATAGTGAGTGAAACTGTATCAACGAAATATTAAAATTAAAATACACAACTTTTAAAAACAAAATAAAATAAATGAAAATAGTTTTTAACGAAAGTTACGATAAATAGATGCAAATGTAAATTCTATATTAAATTTTATTAAATTCTAATTTGCAATAATCATTTCTAAAATTTGATTTAGATTATAGAATAACGTTGAATATTAGATATTAATATCCAAATTATTTATATTCAACATAAAACGGAAAATTTGTTTCAATGAACAGTTATTTGTTAGTTATTGCTGAAGAGACAAATATAAAAAAAAGTTCAAAAGACAAGACTATTTAAATAGATACACCTATTATAATGAAAAATTGTGATAAAAATATGAATAAAATGTAGTGAAAAGACAAAACTCTACAATGAACATATAAAACTGTTTCAATTTTTTTTTTCAAAAATAAAAATAAAAACAAAAATTTTACGAAAATGTACTACGAAAAATCGCAACTCTTGTTCTCCACTGGATTATATTTATACCTAATAACCCATATAAACTGCTTTTAATTAAAAGGCATCTTTATTACCATATTGAAAAGTCAAATTCAAAAACTCCACTATATAATCCATCTAACTCTTGGGAAAAAAAAACTCCATGTATTTTCATTATTTTTTTATATTTAAAATTAACTAAAAGTTGTAAATTAGATTTATCATTCCAAAAATCTTTTGTTAAATCAAAATTGGAGGAGTTTCTTTAAAATAATGAATGCTAGAGAATAATTTAGAAAGATGTAAAAACCGTTGAGATTGAAAGTTTATATTATTTTGTGTCATGACAAAAAAAATGAAAACAGTTCAAACAGACAGATATATATATATATATATATATATAGATTTTAAAAGATAGAATTATTCGAATAAACACAACTCTAAAATGAACAGTTACAACTTTACAAAAAAAAAACTGTTACAATGAACAATCGCAACTTTTTGTAAAACACACAATTTAATTTTTTTACAGATTTTTTCGGAAAATTATCCAAAAAGTACGATTGAAAAAAACACAACTTTTGGTGACATTTATTCGGATTGTTATGATATTCATCATTCCAAAAATCTTTTGTTAAATCAAAAATTAGATGAATTTCTTAACTTTTAAAAGAACGAATACTAGAAAGTAATTTAGAAAATTTTATAAACTGTTGAGATTGAAATTTTAGTTGATTTTGTGTCATGGCAAAAAAAAATGAATACAGTTCAAACAGACATATATATATATATATATTTCAAAAGATATGATTATTCCAATATCCAAAAAGTATGATTGAAAAAACACAACTGTTAGTCGCATTTTTCCGGATTGTTATTATATATAGATTATATGTAATCTCTTTCTGTCTTTCACAAACATAAGTTACAATGTTAAAAACACAATGTTTTTTCAAATAATACGTTGTTTCTTTCAACATAACATGATTTTTTTTGGTATTCAATCACATGTTTTTCAGAAATAACAATAAGCTATCTTTGTCTTTTGTTTGAGAGAATTTTTGAATTTTCATAGTCTTTGAAAAGTTATTTTCCAAAACATTATAACACATAGTTATTCTCTTAATTCGTTTTGGATCCATAGTCATTTAGTAATATTGCCCAATATGTTATTAGGCTAAAGTTCTAGATTTGGCTGAGTGTTTCTAGAACAAATGAATTAATTAATTAGATTCATAAATAATATTACAGTTAAAAAAAAAATTCATCGAAATAAATGATATAAACCACTATTATATACATGCCCCACCTTCAAGAAGACCACTAAATAAGCAATGGAATCCTCCACTCGAACATTGGTTAAAATGCAATTTTGATAGCGGATATATACAAGGAAGGACATATACAGGTTCAGGCTGGATAATTCGAGACAACAATAGTACTGTAATACGATCAGAATGTGCGAAACTACAACAATCACACTCCGCTCTCCAAAGCTGAAGCATTAGGATTTCTTAATGCACTACAAGTGGTTTGGGAACAAGGTTATAGATATGTGTGGTTTGAAGGAGACAATATAGAACTAACAAACATGATCAACAAGTGGCAAGATCATCAAAAGATGGGAACACTTCTATTTGACCTACGTCATTGGATGGCAAAGTTACCACATTCTTCGTTGGGACATGTTACTCGTGAAGAAAATACACCAGCCGGTAAGCTTTCTCATTTTGCTATATACAAAAATGATTCCATTATCACAAACTTTTGATGTAATACCTAGATGGTTAAGTGAATGCTTGTAAGATACATTTCAAATCAATAAAGTTAGATGTTAAAAAAAACAACTATTGTATTAAATAATATAGTTAGACATAAGATATAACATAATTTGGCGAAACAACTTGGAACTAGTAAAAGACTAAGGATGAATTTTGATGATATTTGAAGTTAATACATGTAGTACTTTTCAAACAAAATTAATAATTATGTAAAACATAAGCTATCAAAAATATTATTAAGTGTTTACATTTACTAAATATTTATTTTATATGTTAATTTACATATTTTTTTGCTAACAACTTGTAGTATTAAAATAAGACATTGATAGTTTTAACTATAATTTAGTTATACATTTTAGAGAGGATAATCATCCTTTCGGATAATTTTGTAAATAAAGAAAAAGCTACATCAAAATCAATCTAGCTTACACATATATTTTAATATAGTTCATCAATATAGGAGAAGATATTGTGTGTGTAATGATTTTATATATCCAAAAAAATATTGTAATCTATTTTGTAATAAAAAAATACATTCCAGATGTAATTTTTTTTTAATTTATAAATATTCACCCAATCCAGATATTCATTATTAGCTAATAGTAAATCCAACACTTATATATTTGTGTATCAATTGGTGTTGGGAGAATTGTTAATCTTAGCTAAATTCATCTGAATCTAGCAATATTTGTTTTTGTTGCTAAACGAATAGAAATATTTTATGCAAGTCTATGTAAGTTTCTATTTATTTTAATAAAAAGTGTATATTTCCAAAAATTACAATGTATAATAAATATCACACATATCATCCAAAATAAGTATTTAGATGACGCTCTTCCATCCTTGCTAAGGGTAACTATGGTTTGTCTTTTCCGAGGCAGTGATGATTACTAAAATTAATGGTTTAACTTGAAAAAGTAGCGATATAAGAAAAGGACATCATTCATTATTTTTAATTGAAAAATGTTTATTCTCAAAAGTTATTATTTGTAAAATGTATAATAAAGATCACATCTCACCAAAAATAAATATTTTGACGGCGCACGTGATTACGTTCTCACGTACATATGGTATGTCTTTTTCGAGGCACATATGATTAGAAAATAAAAAGTTAACTAAAATTAACGGTTTTACCTGAAAAGTCATGATAATATAATAAAAATACATAATCCATTTACTTTAATAG
Organism: Camelina sativa; assembly: GCF_030686135.1. Lineage (NCBI taxonomy): Eukaryota > Viridiplantae > Streptophyta > Magnoliopsida > Brassicales > Brassicaceae > Camelina > Camelina sativa. The sequence continues at coordinate 15,167,188 of NC_141895.1, read as the reverse complement.
AAAATGTTTACTTCCAAAAGTTATTATTAAAAATTGTATAATAAAGATCACATCTCATCAAAAATAAAAATTTAGACGGAGCATGATGATTTTGTGCTACCGTACTTACGATTTATTTTCAAATTATTAGAAAAAACGTTAAAAAGTAACGGTTTAACAAGTCAACGTACGTACGTACCATTGATTTTTTTTTAAGTGTTGATTTCCAAAATAAATTGTAAAAAATGTATAATATATAGAATCACATCTCACTAAAAATAGATTTAGTTACTCTGACTTTTTGTTAATTTGCTAATGTATGTCATAATACTAAATTTCTATCAAATATTTTGAAATACATGAATTATTAAAGGATTCATATGAAGACCAATATAATGTCTCATGAAAAAATCAAAAGCCTATGTAATTACCATGTAACTTGGGTGCTTAAACAAGATGAGGACAATGAAATCCTTGGATTTTCCTAGCACTTAACAACATTTATGCAAGTTTCATGTACATTCTGCAATTCTGTTAAACTCTAAAAATCTGCTATTGCCACTTGTTATCTAAACCATTCCAACGTATTCAACTGATAAATGGATACGTTTGCTTAGATAAAAAATCAGATTAATTATAATGGAATATGAGTAGAGTGAAAAGATATTTGAGATATCAAAAGACAAAAGTTAAAACAACAATGTTTCTTGTGTTAAATAGGTCAGATAAAATTGGTCACATATGGATAATTCAAAAAAAAAAAAAACACACTATATGAGTTGGTAAGGACCATACCATACTCGTATTCTGATGTTCAAGTAACTACAAACTGTTGAATATATTGAAGAAATATTACCAAAAAAAGTTGAATTTTTATAGAAATATTAGTTTGAGAAATTTTAGATAATTTCGGTATGAAAACTTTTAAATAATTATGGTAATTTCATTGCTTAAGAATATAAAAAATTTTGTTCGGTTCGGTTTTAGAAGTACTATTTTTAAAATAAATTTATACTTTTACTGTATATGATTACAATTTCCCCAAGTTGTATTAAAAAATTAAAGCAATTACTATTAAAAAAAATTGTGTTTAGTTAATGTCATTTAAATCTCTTTGTCTAAATTATAATGTTGTAACTGCTAAGTTGACCCAAAATAATAATATATATACTCTGACATATTTAAAAAAGTGAAAACAGACGTTTTATTCTTCTCTGTCATCATTCTAGCAACGCCGTTAAAGTGGTAATGTTAGGTTTAGGTTTACTATTTATAGTTTCATTTCTGACCACACCTACTCACTACCGCTACTACACAACTTTGAAGCTTCTCATGGAGGAAGACGGAGTTCGTGCCAAAGTCTCTCGTGATGAAGACGGAGGGAAACGAGTTCGTGCCAAAGTCTCTGGTGGTAAAATTGCTGAAGTTGATGATTGGCTAAGAAATTTGCCAGAATCTTTGCTATGTCATCTTCTCTTGAATCTTCCGACAAAATATGTGGTCAAGACTAGTACCTTATCAAGCCATTGGAGACATCTCTGGAGGTATGTTCCTGGTCTGGACCTGGACTGTCGTGATTTCACGGAATACGATGAAGTTGCCGGTTTTATCGATAGCTTCCTGAGCTTTAACAATGGTGAGTCGTCCATACAAATGTTTAAGTTACGTTACCATAGTGAACTAGGTGGCGATGTGGACGAGGAGACTGATAACGCTAATCTCACCCGGTGGATCAACACTGTTGTTAGGCGAAAAGTTCAGCACCTTGCTTTGTCGTGGGGTGAAGTGCCGATACCTCCAACACTTTACAAGTCTGAGAGCTTGGTTTCTTTAAAGCTCTCTGATGCAGTCTTGCCAAACCCTGAGTTTGTGTCTTTACCCTCTGTTAAAGCTATACTTCTAGAGTCCGTTAAGTTTGCAAACGATTTGGCTTTCGAAAAGCTGATCTCAGGCTGTTTTGGTCTCGAAAGGTTAACTCTGTATAGAAGTCAGAATGACAATGTAAAAGTGTTGAGGGTGAGATCTATGTCTCTACTCAACTTCGATTACAACGGCTCAACTTACACGGGTCCTCATGAAGATCTAGTGGTTGCCATAGATGCTCCTATGCTTGAGGATCTTCAGCTCTCTGATCATTTGACTGAGAGTTTCATAATAGATAATATGAGCTCACTTAAAGAGGCGGATATTGATGTTCAGTTTAACTTCTGCTTTGGGAAGAAGTTCGATCCGATGGATATACCGAAGAGAAACATGATAAGGAATTTTCTTGTGGCGATTTCAAATGTCAAAAACATGATCCTCTCTCCAAGTACTCTTGAGGTAACATGTTGATTTCGTTCTTTTAATTTTTAATTTAAATTCTTATAACAAGTTTGTCTAAATTTTTTTTTTGTTTTTTTTCCCTGGTGCATGTGGTTGTTGTAGGTCATTTATGAGTACTCAAAATGTGAACTGCTGCCCTTGTTTTGTAACCTATCTTCCTTGAGTGTCTACTTCTACAACCACAGCTGGGAAATGTTGCCAGTCTTTCTTGAGAGATGCCCGAATCTCAAATCTCTTGTTGTGGTAAGGATTCTTTACTTAAAACTTAATCTCAAATCTCAAATGTTGCCCGTATATATATATATATATATATATATAATCATAATAACATCATTTGGTTGTAATATTAGGAATCTGCTACATTTCCAAAGGACAATACTCGTATTTTGACTAGACCTTGGCGTCTCCTATCATCTCTGGAGTATGCTGAGATAGAATCGCCATTGGAAGGGGAAGCGATGGAGATGGAATTACTGAGTTACTTACTTGAGAACTCACCAGTCCTCAGGAGACTCACTCTATATGTGGATAAAGATTCAAACAATGAATCTGTCATCCTCAGGGAACTCCTTAGGATTCCAAGGCTCTCTAGCTCATGCCAAGTGTATGTTCTCGATCCTTAGTAACGGACACACTGGCTCTCTAGCTCATGCCAAGTCGGTGTTCTCTATCCTCAGTAACGGACATCCTGGCTCTCTAGCTCATGCCAAGTCGATGTTCTCTATGTCAAGTCGATGTTCTCTAGCTCATGCCAAGTGGTTGTTTTTATGTACTTTATTATGTGAACTCTGTGTTTACTTCTTTATTGTTGTGACTTTGATGTGTTGTTGTTGATCGTACAAAGATCATATGCTTGTCTTAACTGTTACAATATTGCAAAAAATGGAATAAGGTTTGTGTAAGATAAGGATTTATAAAGTTCCTAGAAACACTTTAATTTACCAGTACTTCAGCTAGATAGTTAGATGAACTAAGTGACTACTATTCTAGACTCGAGGGTTGGAACTTTTAAGCTATACACGAATGGTGAATGACTAAACTTCTAGACTTTTTCCTTTTCAAAGATTACACATATTTATTGCCAACCCTACTCAGAACCTGTGTCGTGGAAGAGAAGAGGATTATATGGATCCAAGAGCAAGTGGCTGTCTAATTGGAAGAGTGGCTTGAGAGGATCAAGGCGATAAAGAGGGAGACAAACTACGTCACTGTTTTTCGACAAAAACAGAAAAGAAAAATCAAGATCGAATAACCTAGATATATATAAATCAAAATCTAGGTCATGTTGATGATGACTATCTGGTGTTTGTAGCTAGCGTCGTGGACTCTGTAAGCCGCTGTTGTTTACAGATCCATTGGCAACGAACAAAAACTCAAACTAAATCCCATACTCATGGGTGAGGCCAAGATTCATGTGGAGGTTGAGCTAAGCAAAAGTATTACAACAAGGATTAGAGCTAGTGATGACAATTAGCTTTTGACAATGATTACACGCTTATAGGGTCATATCTACGGAACTGAACAATTCATGAGATCTTTACATGTATGCGGCTGCTACAACATGTATAGGGTTTATTAGGTTTTTTTATTACATGTTTAGGTTTGATATTTCCAAGGGCCCAAAATGTTTTTTTTAATTCCATGTTTAGGTTTTTATTAAAGGCCCAATCCTTTTGTACATTTAATATCTAAACCTAGAGTTTTTTTTTTGAATGCTAATGTGGCAAGCTTACAATTTTTCTCTCACTTTAAAAAAAAAAATTATACGATCACAAGAACATATTTTCTTAATTAGTAAATAACGACGAAGCGGCGATGGTGAAAGCCTTTTTAGGGTTTTGGCCCCAACAATGAAATGGGTTGTTTTTGCGGTGGTTTACTGGTTAATCCTTGGTCGGAATGTCTTTTTTTTGGGTCTGTTCATCAGACTAATGGTGTTGATGATGGTTATCAATGGGGTTCTCTCGGTGTCGTTGGTTCTAGATATGGAGAAGATCAGAGTCTTGTTTCTATGGCCTCCGAGCATGGAAACGTTGGCTCGGGGTTGGGTTGAACCACGATGGAGGAATAAAGGATAGGTTCTGTGATTTTCTCAGGCCTTCTAATGTGGAGATTCAAAACTCAGAATCTGTTTGTGGGGATAAGGTTTTTGCGTTATTTTGTATCTCCGCTGAGTCGGAGTATCTCGTTTTCACAACTGTTTGGTGTGGCTCTGCATTGGATCTGGAGATCTCAGGATGCCATTGTAAGGGAAGGTTCACGGTGGCTGGGCATTGTTGATTGGAATCTCTTTGGGGTTTGAGTTTTTACAAATTTGGAGGTTTCGAGGCATTATCATTGTAGAACATGGGTGGATCTATTCATTTTCAGAGAATTTTGGTGATTGGTCTAGGTATCACGGTTCAATTTGTGGGATTTTCTTGGATGTGAATGGACGATTTAGAAAACATATTGGTGTTCTTTTTTATCTGTGTGCTTTACTATCTTCCTCTATTAATCGGAATAATTTTAAGAAGTGGGATGTGGTTGTTTTTAAGTGGGTATACTTCTAGTTACGGTTTCCCCAACTTGGTTTTAAACGTTTTTCGTCGAGGTTATTTCGGGACATTGGATACAAGGAAATGCTTTCTCCTACAGAGCAAGGAACAGCTGGAAGCTAACGTTAACTCGTCGTTTCATAGAGTGGAGAAGACGGGCTTTAGTGGCGAACAACCACTACAATCAACAGTTTATAAATGAATATTTTAAGTTAGAATTGTCAGGGTTTTGGTAATAAAGCCATTATAAAGAACCTTAGGGATCTCTGGAATAAATATAGACCAGATTTTTTATTTCTTATGGAAACAAAACAATTTTTTTCTTTTTTGGAAAAATTTCTAGGCCATTTTGGCTATAATAATTTAAAAAATGTGGATCGTGTTGGTTCTAGTGGTAGTTTGGTTTTATTTTACAATAAAGATGATTTTGATGTTTCAATTTTACAAGAGTCTAATCGGTTGCTTCATGTGGAAGCGGTTTATAAGGGTCGAACTATTCATTTAACTTTTGTATATGGTGATCCAGTTCCTCAAAAAAGGGACTTGGTTTGGGAAAGGCTGTTACGTATTAGTTCTACTCGATCAACTCCTTGGTTTATTATTGGGGATTTTAACGAATTAACGGGAAACCATGAGAAACGCAGAGGGAAGCTCCGACACGCCTCCTCGTTTCTCTCTTTCAATGGAATGATTCATGATTGTGGGTTCTTGGAATTTCCCTATTTGGGGAATTGCTTGTCTTGGCGAGATAAGGAACCTATTTGGTGTCGCCTGGATAGGGCTTTAGGTAATGCCGATTGGCATGACTTATTTCCGGATACGGTTACAGAATATTTGCCGATGATTGCCTCGGATCATACGCCACTAGTGGCTAGCTTAGGTGCGCAGAGGCCGAGGGGACGAAGGAGTTTCATGTTTGACCGTCGGTGGGTTGGCAAAGAGGGTTTAATGGATGCGATCTCGTCTGGTTGGATTGGAGAACAGGGTCAGGGCTCAACTGGGTTTGTGGACAAAATCGTTAATTGTAGACGAGCGATATCTCGGTGGCGGATACAGCAGGCTCCATACGGGAGGGATTTGATTGAGGATCTTAAGCGTAAATTGGAGGTGGCTCAGGCTGATGATGAGATGGGTCCGGAGGTCTTTTCGGATCTAAATGCCCGTTTGCGCGAGGCTTGTCTGGATGAAGAGATACATTGGTACCAGAAAAGTAGGAATCGTTGGTTGCAGGTGGGTGATAAAAATACCAAGTATTTTCAGGCACAAACTAAGCAGCGCCGGGCCCGGAATCGGATTGTGGGGCTTTTTAATACACAGGGTGTTTGGGCTACTGAGGATCACGATATTTGTGCTACATCAGTGTCGTATTTTGAGGAGTTGTTTGCTACGATTGCTCCCGATAATTTCGAGGATGTGTTAAGGGAGGTCAAAACTGTCATTACAGACACGAATAATTCACGGTTAACGGCCCCTGTCACTGAGGCGGAGGTTAAGACGGCGGTATTCATGATACACCCGGACAAAGCTCCTGGCCCAAATGGGATGATAGCTTTGTTTTTCCAGAAGGCATGGAAGGTTGTAAAGGCGGATCTAGTCTCTATGGTTAATCAGTTTTTTAACGAGGGAGTTTTTGATAAGGGTTTAAATCGGACACATATATGTCTCATCCCCAAGGTGGCGAAACCGAATCGAATGGCAGAGTTGCGTCCGATTAGTTTGTGTAATGTAGGATATAAGGTCATTTCAAAGGTTTTGTGTCAACGGCTTAAAAGGTTATTACCTGGTCTAATCTCAGAGACTCAATCAGCATTTGTTCCGGGTCGCTTGATCTCGGACAATATCCTGATCGCTCAGGAGATGTTTCATGGTTTGCGTACTAATAATTCGTGTAAAAGTAAGTTTATGGCCATAAAAACGGACATGAGTAAGGCGTATGATAGAGTGGAGTGGGGTTTTGTCGACGCTCTATTACAGAAGATGGGTTTTGTGGATAAATGGATTTCGTGTCTAATGTACTGTGTATCTTCGGTTGAATACAAAGTCCTTCTTAATGGTCAACCTAATGGATTGATAGTCCCGGAGAGGGGTTTAAGACAGGGTGATCCGCTTTCTCCTTACATTTTTATCTTATGTACGGAGGTGTTGGTTGCCAATATTCGGAAGGCGGAGGAAGAAAAGCGGATTACGGGTAGAAAGGTGGCAAATAAGTGCCCGCCAATCACACATCTGTTGTTTGCAGATGAAAGTCTTTTTTCTGTAAGGTTGATAGGGATCAATGTGGGGTTGTGTTGGATATTATAAAGCAATATGAGGCAGCCTCGGGACAGCAAATAAATTTTGAGAAATCTTCAATTCAGTTTGGTCATAAGGTCGACGAGTCAGCTAAGGCGGAGATGCAGGGGGTACTAGGGATAACTAATCAAGGTGGTATGGGGTCGTATTTAGGTCTCCCAGAGAGTTTGGGGGGTCTAAAACGCAGGTTTTCTCTTTTGTTAGGGATCGGTTGCAGAATAGGACCAGCAAAATTGTTGTCAAAAGGGGGGGAAGGAGGCGATGATTAAGTCGGTTGCGACTGCGGAACCGACCTTTGTGATGTCTTATTTTCGGTTACCAAAAACAATAACATCCAAAATTACGAGTGCCGTGGCGAACTTTTGGTGGAGTTCTAATGGTCATTCTGGAGGTATGCACTGGATAGCTTGGGAGAAACTTTGTTGTAGCAAGCAGTTGGGCGGCTTGGGTTTTAGGAATGTTGACGATTTTAACACGGCTTTGTTGGCTAAACAGTTATTGCGGTTGATGGAATATCCAGACTCACTCTTTGCTAGGCTTTTCAAAAGTAGGTATTACCGAAATTCAAATCCTATGGAACCATTACGTTCATATTCTCCTTCTTATGGGTGGAGAAGCATTGTCTCAGCTAGATCTATGGTAAACAAAGGGCTTATTAAAAGGGTTGGCTTTGGGGACTCCATTTCTATATGGCATGATCCCTGGATTCCAGCTCAATTCCCAAGACCAGCTTTAAGCAACGGTTCTTTTAAGGACCCAGATCTTCGATTGACTCATTTGATCAATCGAGAAATGAATACTTTGCGCAGGGATTTGCTCCTTGAGCATTTTGATCCCGTGGACGCATCTCTGATAGAGGCTCTTCCTTTAAGTAGTTGCTCGAAGGAAGATTACTTAGGTTGGCATTTTACTAAACATGGAAAATATACGGTTAAATCAGGATATGAGGTGGAGCGTTAAGAGATCCCGAAAACCTTTCAGGCTTATGGGGCTGGTCCAGAGATCACTCCTCTTCTTGCTAAGGTTTGGCAGGTTCCCTGTCCACCAAAATTACAGCACTTCATGTGGCAAGTTTTGACGGGCTGTATTTTGGTATCGGTTTATTTGCGACGACGAGGGGTGGATTGTGATGTAGACTGTGTACGATTAGGGGCATCTGCAGAGAGTATTAATCATGCCATTTTCCTGTGCTCGCCGGCTCGCCAGGTCTGGGCTTTAGCACATGTTCCAATGGGGCCGCAACTCTTCCCTACGAAGTCTATTTATACTAATGTGGATCATTTTTTGGGTTCTACTAATCCGGGTTCACAGGTTGCAACTTTCCCATGGATAATGTGGTATATCTGGAAAGCACAAGGGGAGACAGAGTCGGACGAGATTCCCTCCTCCCCTAGGGCTCTGCCTCTTCGGATTCGGGGATGTCTTGCTCCCCTTCCTTTGGTTTTTTCAGGACATCGATGTTTTGTGGATGGTTCATGGAAAGTAACTGATGCTTTTGCAGGTGCAGGTTGGTTTTGCATTTCTTCACAAGGGTCATCACCGATTTACGGCGCAACCAATTACCGGCGTAGTCTATCTCTGTTAAATGCAGAAGTTGAAGCTTTCATTTGGGCGATGCGATGCATGCATGATTGGACATGATTTTCGGGATGTGGTATTCTTAACAGACTGCTCAAATTTGGTGAAGATGGTGTCTTCGCCTCAGGATTGGCCAACCTTTGCAACATACCTAGACGATATCAGGATTGACAGGGTGGGGTTTTCTTCTTTTTCTTTGGTTCAGGTTTCTAGAAATGCTAATGTAAGAGCGGATTTTTTGGCACGCCGAGCGCGCTCTCTTCCGCATCCTCTGTTGTTTGTAAACAATTTATCCACAAATTGGCTCATTTGAGCTGATTTCTTTTTGTTGACAAAAAAAAATATATTTTCTTATTATCACCCTCTTTAATCCACTAAGAACACACAAAGATTATTGTAGTGGATGACAAGCATTGTGGGCAAGGTAACTCAAAGTTCAAAAAGAAAGCAATGAACATACTTACATAAATTAATATTTTTTGAATGTAACTGAATATGACAGATTTTTTTTGTAAGATTCTAAATGGTAACACACCAAAGATTTCTGCAAGATTCAAATTTATTCAACGATTCTACTAGATTCTGCAATTTTGGACTGAATTCAGTTAAATTAAATCATTTTTAATTCCAACGCCAACCGATATAAACAAGTATTTACAACGGTTTAACACTTAAAACTATATATGCCACTAGATAAGGCCCGCGTAAAAATTAACAAAATATAATTCGCAATAAAACTGAATCAACATATTTAGGATATATTTTTTTATGTTAGTATCTCATAAATACTAATTTTAACTCATTTCATAATCAATTTTAAATAAGTGAAAGTTATAAAATAAAAACATATATAAAGATATATAGACATTACCATCAAATTAGTGAAGATTCATTCCTATAAATTATAATATATTTCGTATTATCTTATGTTTTAACATATGCATTACAAAAATACATGTGTTCAAATTATAAAATCAAACATAAAAAATATGATTAATATTCTTGAATCAATTTTTTAAAAATGATACATATTAATATTTGAATTTTTTTTAATCTTTAATAAATTTCATCTTTAGACATTCAGTTAGTTATCACATTTAACTATCTATTTCATCGTAAAACCATAATTCATTTCTTCATGTATTAGAGTTAAAATGTTAATAAAAAAACTAATATGAGCATCATATGAGATAATATGTATACTGGTTAGTATTTTAAATTTAACAATAAATAATCAGTAAAAAAATCAGTTAACATCCACAAAAAATTTGGAAATTCAAAAATATCCTAAATATAATAAGTAATACTTTTGTCAGTTTTCATCAATTAACCAAAAATTCATTCATACAAACTCAGTTTTTCTATTTTTTTTTTCAGGTTTCTCATATTACTACATGAATTAAAATCTTTAAAATAAAACATGTAAAACTATACTAATACACATCATGTATTGATTTTTTTTTTTTAAATTCATTACTCTTTCAAGGTTTTGTGTGCTTACTTACAATAAAAATTTATATTACAACGATAAATACAATTTATATTCAACTAAAATTATGTTAAATAACTTATGTTATTCTTTTTAACTTTGTTATTCATTATTTATTGATTAATATACATGTTTAATTAATTTCATTTTTGTTAACACATGTTTTACTGAGAACACACGTATAATATAATTATAAAGTATATTGATTTTGTTAGTTTTCCTTTTTGATTTAGAAAAATAATTTTTTTATATAATATAAACATGGAAAATTCTGTAAATAAAATTAGACATGTGTCATGATCTAATCAATATATTTGACACGTGTCATTATTTTGTTAATGAGTAACTTTGACATTTTTCAAAATATAAACATATAAAATTCTGTAAATAAAATTAGACACGTGTCGACATCTAATCAAAATAATTGACATGTGTCACGATAATAAGTAATTTGTCATCAAAGTTTATATAATAAGATATTTGTTTTGGATAAAAGATTAGATAATAGCGGTCAGCGGATGTAGGAGTGGAGTAAAAAAGATATTGAGGAAATTAAAAGACAAAAGCTATATCAAAAATGATCTTTTTATATATAGGTCAGATAAAATTGGCAACATACACATATTTTGGAATTCGGATAAACAAAAACACAGTAAGAATTGGTAAGGACCATACTCATACCTGGATATTTGGATAACTATATATTATTTTAGATCATTCGTAGAAATATTACAAAATTTTTAATTTTTCATAGAGATATTAATTAATTTGAAAAGTATTAGATAATTTTGGAATTTTAAACCGCCTTTAGATCATTTATGTAATTTTATTACTTTAATAATGTATGTGGATAAAATAATTTCGTTTGGTTCAGTTTTAGAATATCTCTAAATAAAAAAAATATTAAAAATTATTGATAAAATAAGTTAATTGTTTATGATTTTATATGATAATAAGATTACATTTTTCCAAGTTATTTCAACAAAAAAAAAAGTAAATTAAATCCATAGTTCAGAATTATGAGATACTAGTGTTTAAGTCTTGTGCGTTTGCACAGGCTAAATTTAACTGAGATCAATAATAAAAATTTAAAATTAAATTGCAAATCAAAGACGTTAACATCCCGTAAGATAGTTTGAACTTAAAATATGAAAAATATTCTTTTGTTATGAATATAGAGTTTAGGGTAAAGCTTTGTTGTTCTTATTGATTGTTGTGTTAATAGAACTCGAGGTTTACATGCATATATATAGTACAATACAAAGGATAAACTAAACTGCCATAGGATTAGGGCGTTGCCGCAAAGGCTTCGGCCGATGGGCCGACGGGCCGATGGTACATGGGCCGACGGGCCGATGGTACATGGGCCGTAAGGCCAGGGACATAAGGACAGTATATGGGCCGGTCCGTACGTAGTCCACTAAGCGTTTTACAACACTCCCCCTTGGACGAGACGACCGTGCCTATGTTGGATGGGATCGATGCAATGTGCTTAGGGGATGCTGCCTCATTAAAACCTTACCAGGAAAACCCAATGGGACAAAACCTTGGTGAAGGAAAAAGAGTACAGCACACATTGCTCCCCCTGATCCAAACATCACTCTAAGTCCCTAAGCCTCTGCATTCCAATCTGATGCGCGAGCTTTCTGAACGTTGTAGTCGGTAGCGATTTGGTGAAGAGGTCGGCGGAGTTGTCACATGACTGTACTTGTACCACTTGAACTTCTCCGGCCTTTTGTAGTTCATGTGTGAAGAAGAATTTTGGCAGTATGTGCTTCGTCCGATCTCCCTTGATGTAACCTTCCTTGAGTTGTGCAATACAAGCCGTATTGTCCTCAAATATTACGGTTGCTTCCTTGCTGTCCTCCAATCTGCTATCGGTCCGAATGTGCTGTGTCATGGACCGCAACCAAACACACTCACGGCTGGGTTCATGTATAGCTAGAATCTCCGCGTGATTTGACGATGTGGCCACAAGAGTCTGTTCATGGAACGCCAAGAGACTGCCGTACCACCGTGCGTAAACACATAACCTGTTTGTGACTTACCATTGTGTGGATCGGATAGATAACCTGCATCAGCAAAACCAACTAAACCATCTTTGTTATGGTTAGTACAAAATAAACCAAAATCAACCGTCCCTTGCAGGTAACGTAGGACGTGTTTAACACCGTTCCAGTGCCTTATAGTAGGACAAGAACTATATCTTGCTAGGAGGTTCACGACAAAGCATATGTCTGGTCTAGTGTGGCTAGCCAAGAACATTAACGCTCCTATAGCACTGAGGTAAGACATTTCAGGTCCAAGAACTTCTTCATTGGCCTTCTTTGGACCAAATGGATCTTTATCCAAGTCTCAGCTTCTAACAACCATTGGGCTAGTCAATGGGTGAGCTTGGTCCATTTTAAACCTCTTGAGTACTTTTTCAGTATATGCCTTTTGATGCACAAGGATTCCATTATTACTGTACTCAAGTTGCAATCCCAAACAGAATCTTGTCTTGCCTAGGTCTTTCATCTCAAATTCCTTCTTGAGGTATTCTACTGTTTGGGCAATTTCCCCAGAGGTACCAAGGATGTTTAAATCATCCACATAAACTGCTATTATCACAAATCCTTTGTTTGCAAACTTCTTTATAAATATACATAGACTGATTGGGTCGTTCTTGTAGCCTTTCTTTGCCAAATAATCACTTAAGCGATTATACCACATTCGACCACTTTGTTTCAGTCCATAAAGCGATTTGTCTAGCCTTATGCAGTACTGTTCTCGAGAACCATTCTTTGCTTTAAGTTCAATACCCTCTGGTAATCTCATATAGATTTCATTATCCAGTGGACCGTATAAGTACGCAGTTACAACATCCATTAACCGCAAATCAAGTTTTTCTTTGATGGCCAAACTTATTAGGTACCGAAATGTTGTTGCATCCATCACAGGGGAGTATGTCTCCTCATAATCTATGCCAGGTCTTTGAGAGAATCCTTGTGCTACAAGCCGTGCTTTGTATCTCACGATTTTATTCTTCTCATTTCTTTTCCTTACAAAGACCCACTTATGTCCAACTGGTTTAATTTCAGGTGTTATCCTTAAGATCGGACCAAACACACTTCTCTTCTTTAAAGAGTTTAACTCCACATCAATAGCTTCTTTCCATTTAAGCCAATATTTGCTTTGAGTGCACTCTAATATGGATGTGGGTTCTAGATCCTAATTTATGTCAAGTGCTACCGTTTATGCAAATATATCATCGATGTCGACATCTTTACGGTTCCATTTAATTCCAGACATTATATAATTGATTGATATCTCATTATTATCAACACCTATAGGACCTTGAAGTTCAGCGTCCTGAACTCCACTGGGCTCCTTAGGATTTGCCGCGGCAATGTCTGCATTTTCTATAATTCCCTGAACCTCGGTCTGTTTTGCACCTTTAGACTTCCGAGGGTTCTTATCTTTGGAACCTAATGGTCTACCTCGTTTCAAACGGGCTTTAGACTCTGTAGCAACTTGATTATTGTGTTCCTTCTGAACATCAATACGTACTGGTGCATTGCAAGCTGGTATGTACGATTTTGTTACTCTATTTGGGTCAGCAAAGGAATCTGGCAATTGATTAGCTAGCTTTTGCAAATGTATAATCTTTTGAACCTCTGCATCACATGCTAGAGTTCGAGGATCTTGCCAATTTAAGGATGTTTGATTCCAAGTAATTTCTTTGACCAGCTTGCTAGTCTCACCACCCATTTCAAGGAATTCGGACTCAACGAATTGACAGTTCGCGTACCTGGCCTTAAATAAATCTCCTGTGGTTGGCTCAAGGTACTTTATGATGGTGGGAGACTCATATCAAACGTATATTCCCATCCTCCTTTGAGGTCCCATCTTAGTCCTCTGTGGTGGAGCAATCGGTACATAAACGGCACAACCGAATATCTTTAGATGGGACAAGTTTGGCTCATGACCCGTTAATAGTTGGGATGGCGAATATTTGTGTTCACTAGATGGCCTGATGCGTATGAGTTCTGCTGCATGCAATACTGCGTGTCCCCAAGACGACACAGGAAGCTTCGATCTCATTAACAATGGTCGAGCTATTAATTGTATTCGTTTAATGAAGGATTCAGCTAATCCGTTTTGTGTATGGACATGTGCCACGGGATGTTCCACACTCACCCCCATGGACATACAGAAATCATTAAACGCTTGGGATGTGAATTCACCAGCATTATCTAGACGTATAGTCTTAAGTGGAAAATCTGGAAAATGTGCTCTTAGCCTTATAATTTGAGCTAACATTCTAGCAAATGCTAGGTTTCTTGTGGATAACAAGCAAACGTGTGACCATCTGGTTGATGCATCTATCATCACCATAAAATATCGAAATGTCCCACAAAATGGGTGTATTGGTCCACATATATCACCTTGTATCCTTTCCAGAAAATTTAAAGTCTCTTTATGGACTTTGGCTGGTGAAGGCTGTATTATAAGTTTCCCTTGTGCGCATGCTACACACGTGAGATTTTTAGGGATAACTTTCCTTTCTATAAGGTTGTGCCCTTTCGAACTCTTAATTAGTTTACGCATCATGTTCGAACCCGGATGGCCTAGCCGGTCATGCCATAGAGTGAACTGTTCGTTGAATATTCTGTGCTTTGCCATGTTAGCTTCTATCATGTTAATTCTAGCATGATATAGACCAGTGGCTAGTGCAGGTATAGCTTCTAGGACCTTCTTTTGTCCATTTACATTTTCTGTAATGTATAGGAACTCTTTGGTTCCCTCACCCTTGGTTTCAACATGATAACCATTTTGTCTTATATCTTTGAAGCTCAATAAGTTTCTCTTAGAGCTGGGTGAGTACAGGGCATCACTTAGTTCAATGTGTGTGCCATTAGGCAACAAAATGTGAGCCTGGCCGTAGCCATCTATTAAATTCGCTATACCCGCAATTGTGCTAACATTGGCATTTTTCATGGTGAGGTTGATAAAATATCTTTTATTTTTTAATATGGTGTGGCTGGATCCACTGTCCACCACTAGCTCACTCATGTCCTCATCCATTTCTATATAAAACAACATTTCGTGTTGTAATGTAATAAGGCAATAAAATAAAATTCTTAAATTTAAACCAAATCAATCATCCAATACATAAAATAAATAAAGCATAGAATTAAACCAAAATAAAACCGAAAATTTATTCATCATCTTTGAAAAAATCAGAAGTTTCTAGTAGGTCATCATTCTCATGATCAAAGTCCCCTTCGTCATCGAGATGCACAAGATTAGCTTCTGGATTTTTCTTCAAGATTTCTTGGTATGCATCAATAAGGTGTTTGGGAGTCCTCCAGTTCTTTGCCCAGTGGTTTGACATACCACATCGGTGACAAACCGATTTTGCCTTGGTTTGAGGCTTAAACGGTCCGCGGCCCTTATTTCCACGTCCGCGGCCGGCTTGGCCCCCACGACCGCTACATCCTCTACCACCACGGCCGTGGCCGTAGTGTCTTTCTCTGTGGACGTAGTTGGTCTCTCTGGGCTCTCTAAGCTCGTTAGGCACTGCAGTACTATTCTGTCCCAAATCAACTTTGTGCGCTTCCGGTAATGGGGCTGTACCGGGAGGTCTCATGGCACTATTCATCAGCAACAGTTCGTTATTCTGCTCAGCTAGCAGTAAACACTCATTTAGTTCCCCATAGTCCGCAAACTTTGTTTGTCGGTACTGTTGCTGGAGGACGATGTTATTAGGACTAAAGGTAGACAACGTCTTATCCAATAGTTCCTTTTCCGTCACTACCGTACCGCACAGCCTAAGGACCGAGACAATCCTAAAAAGCTCGTAGTTATACTCATCCACGGTTTTGTAATCCTGGATCCTTAGGTGTTTCCAATCGTACTCGGCCTTTGGAAGGAGCACCGTCTTTTGGTGCCCGTAATGGCGTTTAAGCTGTGTCCAAAGGGCGAGAGGATCTTCTATGAATAGGTACTGGTTTTTGAGACTCTCAGCAATGTGGTGATGCATGTGCTGGATACACTTATTCTTTTGCTTGTCCGTGCATGTGGAATTCTCTTCAATGCATTCGAACAAGTCCTTTGACTTCAAGTTGATCTTGGTGTTCATTGCCCATAGCAAGTAGTTATCACCAGAAGCGTTCAGTATTGGATAGTCTAGGCTCTTAAGGCTGGCCATCTGCATAAACAGAAATAGACTTCCGAATGTTAGCATGCGATATTTAAGATCGAACCATGCACTTGTTTAATAGGACATGCGGTATTTGAGACCGTACCATGCCTTGGGCCATGCGGTATTTGAGACCGAAACATGCTTGCCACTTTATGGTTTTATGGTTTAAGTTAATGCATGCAAAGCAACAAAACAAATATGCTAATGCATGCAACAATTCTAGATAGGATTTCCTTTTTCTCTTAATATTTTCGATAACCACTAAATTAAATTTAGAAGTTTATCTTAACTTTATTTTAATTCCAATTTCATTGTTTTAGCTTTAGAAAATTAACATAACTTTTAATAACAAACAAATTTAATCCTAGAACATAAGATTAAATTATGCAGCCGAAAATATGCAATCCTAAACAAATTCGATTATGACCATGATGCATGAACAATCCAAATTAAATTCCTAGAACAGCTTAATTAAATTCTATCTTATGATTTAACAAAATAGTTTCTAGGTTCTTATGCAACATGACAAATCAAGCAATATCTAACAATCAAATCCGATTTTAAGTTGATAAAGTTATGGCGCAATTCTCAATCAATCTAACAGTCCTAACAACCGATTTTAAGTTTTAGGTTTTGAGGAAATTAAAGCTTTGTTAGATTGTGTACTTAGATGTTTTAGGTTTCATTAGTTTTAAGGTTCAAATTCGATTATAGGGTTTTAAGAGGGTTTCGAATTTTGTTTACCTTAACACCAATAGGTTTCTGACCGGTAATGATCTGGGAGCTAAAGACCTCAGATATCTCACGAACCTCGAACCACGAACAGCTTCCAAGAACCACGAACTGCTTCCCACGAACAAATCCTTGTACCGCATGTACTTGGACTCACCCCCGATCCGTGTACCACGAACCTCGATCAAGTTTGTATGTAACTTGATCACGAGCTAAGGATGCTCGTGAAACAACAGAAGAAACTTCGAGATAATAGAGGTAGATCTCGGAGGAGAAGAAGAAGAACAGTTTAGGGTTTTGGAAGAGAGGGATGAAATCGGCGGCTGCCTTAGGGTTTTAGGGTTTGGAGTCTATCGTGCTGATAACGTGTTATGAATATAGAGTTTAGGGTAAAGCTTTGTTGTTCTTATTGATTGTTGTGTTAATAGAACTCGAGGTTTACATGCATATATATAGTACAATACAAAGGATAAACTAAACCGCCATAGGATTAGGGCGTTGCCGCAAAGGCTTCGGCCGATGGGCCAACGGGCCGATGGTACATGGGCCGTAAGGCCAGGGACATAAGGACAGTATATTGGCCGGTCCGTACGTAGTCCACTAAGCGTTTTACAACATCTTTAGAATACTAACAAAATAAAAGTTAACAAAATGTAGAATTTCCAACAAACACAACTTCCTAATGCTGTCTCGTAACAGATTTCAGAAAGCATGAAATGAGTGCAAAGGCCATAAGGCATATGTATCGCAGAACTCGCAAATTCCACAATTTCTTCCAGCTAGTTTCTTTGAATTGTACTTACTCAATATCACCTTGTTGAAATAATCAAAACTTGTTGGTTACGTACTGCTGAAGTAGATCCGGATCATCCGGCTAGTGATCTAGTTGATTTCCCATCCTTTTGAAACCGGATTTCCCCCAGCACTTGTACTCACACATTCATGATCATTTAGGCCTTGGAGACTTTATATATAAACTAGTAAGCTTGTGTTCGTCCTAATGTTAGGAGAGATGGAGAGAAGAAATCATAGAGTTATATTCTAACGAAAAGTTGTATATTTGTAACAAGAAGTGAAAGCTTGGTTTCTTTAAAGTCTGAAAGCTTGGTTTCTTTAAGGCTCTCTAACGCAATCTTGCCAAATCTCGAGTTTGTGTCTTTACCGTCTGTCAAAGTTATCGCTCTAAGTTGATAAGAAAAGAACTCTCTTTTATTATCTGAATGAACTGTTTACAATGGATAACGGAAACGGCCTCTAGACGCAGCTAGATCATAACCAAATTCCCAAAGTTACATGTGACTTTGTTTTCACAACAAACAACATAGAGAAACCAATTCTATTCACAAAGTATAAATGCAAATGATGCTTCTCATCCGCACGTGTTCTTCTCTTCCTCTGCACGTGATGTTCTTTCTCTATGATTCTTCCTTATGTAGACCCTATGAAGCTTATCAATACGCCCCCCTTCGAAATGAAGCTTGTCCTCAAGCGCCAATGTTGGAAATTGTCTCTATAACTCGCTGACTACCTCCCAAATGTTTTTGTAAGTAGGCAAACCTTTCCAATGGACTAAAGCTTCTAACACTCCTCTGGAATTATAACGAGTCTCCAGCACTGTTTTTGGTTCGATGATCAATTCCTCTGCATCACTAAACAACTCTAGAAGCGGAATCACTTGATGATGATCGCCTAACACCTTCTTAAGTTTAGAGACATGGACTACCATATGTATTTTGGATCCTTCTGGTAACTTCAACCTATACGCAGCCTTACCAATTCTTTCCATCACTTCATATGGCCCATAATACTTAGCTGCCAACTTCTGAGATGCTCTTTTACAGACCGATTGTTGTCTATAGGGACGTAGTTTCAGAAACACCCAACTTCCCACCTCATATTCAATGTCTCGTCTGTGTTTGTCTATGTTGTTCTTCATTAGCTGTTGAGCATGGATCATATGATCCTTAATTCGTGCTAACATTTTGTCCCTGTCTCTCAACATATCACTTAACTCGACAACCTTAGTAGAGTGTTCCTCAAAACGCATTATGGCTGGAGGATCCCTTCCATACAAGACTTTAAAAGGACTTGTCTTCAATGAGGTTTGATACGATGAATTGTACCTTAATTCAGCCCAAGAAATATATTGATGCCAAGTCTTCGGATGAGAAGAAGCAAAACACCTGAGATAAGTCTCCAAACAACGATTCAATACTTTTGTCTGACCATCCGTTTATGGGTGAAACAATGTGCTATATTTCAGCTTGGTGCCGGATAATTTGAAACACTCCTTCCAAAACACAATAAGAAAGGTGCTCCCTCTGTCGGATAAAATCGAAACCGGAAATCCATGAAGTTTCACTACCTCCTTTATAAACAGTTTGGCAACATCTACAGCTGAGAATGGGTGCTTTAGGCTCAGAAAATGGTTGTACTTACTCAGTCTATCCACAATCACCAATATAACATTCTTCCTCTGTGATGTAGGCAACCCTTCAACAAAATCCATGGTGATATCCTACCAAACATGTTGTGGCACTAGCAGTAGTTGTAGTAAGCCTGCTGGGGATAGCGTGAAGTACTTATGTCTCTGGCAAACTTCACACTCAGAGACAAATTTATGTATCATCTTTAACATACCATCCCAATGAAAGGACTGTTGAATTCTTTTCCACGTTTTTAGAACACCAGAATGTCCTCCAAGTAGACCCGCATGACATTCCTCTAGAATCAACTGAATGGAGCTAGAGTTTTTTGGTATCACTAACCTGTGTTTGTACCATAATCTGCCATCCTTTACCATATATTTCCTTTTCTTATTCGGATCAGACATACAAGTCTGTATTTCCTTCTGAATCTGCTCATCTTTGTCAATTTCCTTAGAAATGTCTTGTAGTTGTAGCACAGTTGGAACCGTCATTGCCATCAATAAATGGGATGACAGGACTCCTTTAGGTTGTATCATTCTTGAAAGTCCGTCTGCTGTCGTATTCTCTACATCAGGCTTGTACACAATTTCAAAATTGTAGTTCGGCAATTTTATAAAGCCACTTCTGATAATCCATAGTCACCTCTCTTTGATCCAATAAGAACTTCAAACTTTTCTGATCTGTATGTACCACAAAGTGTCTCCCAAACAGATAATGTTTCCATTTTTGAATGCACATAACTATAGCCATTAGTTCTCTTTCATAAACTGGTTTCAACTGCTCCTTTGTACTTAAACCATGGCTAAAGTATGCAATTGACCTTTTGTTCTGCATCAATACTGCTCCCAATCCAAAATCTGATGCGTCTGCTTCTACCACAAATACTTCATCAAAATTTGGTAAGGATAATACCGGAGCTGTGGACATCGCTGTCTTCAAAGTGTCAAATGCCTTTTGTGCTTCTATACTCCACTTGAAACTATCCTTCTTTAATAAGTCGGTCAGGGGCCTTGCCAATATTCCATATCCTTTGATAAATCTTCTGTAGTACCCCGTAAGACCTAAGAAACCTCTCAACTCCTTGACAGACTTGGGTGTGATCCAATTTGTCATAGCTCTTGTTTTGATTGGATTGGTAGACACACCATCTCTGGAAATAATGTGACCCATATATTCAATCTGATTTTGGCCAAAAGAATACTTTTTCTTGTTTGCGAATAACTGATTCTCTCCCAAAACTTTCATCACTATACTCAAGTGTTCCTGATGTTCTTTCATATTTGGTGTTGTAGACCAAGATATCGTCAAAAAAACCCAGAATAAATCTGCGTAGAAATGGCCTGAAGATCTCATTCATAAGCGCTTGAAACGTTGCTGGAGCGTTTGTCAAGCCGAATGGCATTACTAAAAAATCATAATGACCATCATGGGTTCTGAAGGCTGTTTTTGCCACATCTTCTTCTCTCATTCATATCTGATGGCACCCTGCCCTTAAATCCAATTTAGAGAACACAGTCGAGCCATTCAATTCATATAATAGTTGACCTATCATGGGAATGGGGAATTTGTCCGGCACTGTGACTCTGTTCAATGCTCGATAGTCCACACAAAATCTCCAACTTTTGTACTTCTTCTTCACTAACAATACTAGACTTAAAAACAGGCTGTGACTTGGCCTGATGATTCCCGAATCCAGCATTTCCTTGACCATCGTCTCCATAATCTCTTTTTGTGTGTGTGGGTACCTATAAGGTCTCACACGGATGGTGTTATGATTTGGTAAGAGTGTGATTGAGTGCTCTCGACCTCGAATTGGTGGTAACCTAGAAGGGACATCAAATACTTTGTCAAACTTTGTCAAGACAGCGTGAATCCCTGGATCGAGATGACCACTCTCCATCTGAGTTAACTGTTGATTATACAATTCTACTTCCACATCTTTCTTCTGAATTGTATAACCAATAGACAATGACTTCAAGGACATTTTAGAGATGGGTAAGTCCGACTCACCCTTTAAAGATACCATCTTGCCATCATGAAGAAACGACATCTCATTCTTCTCCCACTTCACCTTACAATCCCCCAATGTTCTTAACCAATAAACTCCAAGGATGACATCAATCTGTCCAAGTTCAAGGACTATGAAATCAGTTGTGAATTCCAACATCTGAGCAGCGAAAGTCACCTTCTCACAAACTCCTAATCCGTTCACCATTATGCTTGTCCCCAGCTTGACATTTAAGTTTGGGTCTTCTCTACTTTTAAGCTTCAATTTCTTCACAGCGTCCGGAAAAATAAAATTGTGTGTTGCTCCACTATCCAACATGATACTATTCCATCTTTGCCCATTTATCCTCTCACTTTGGTGGTTGTAGGACCAGAAATTCCTCTGAATGACGAGAATGACAAAGCCATGCATTCACCCACAGGTTCCTCAATGATATCTGCTTCATTATTCTCATCTAACACTTCTACTTCATAGCCGTTGAACACTGTCATTATCCTTAGCTCTTTGTTAGGACACTTCTGATCCCTGGACCATGGACCATCACACTTAAAGCAAATCCCTTTTCTTCTTTTTTCATCTAATTCGGCATTAGTGTTGTGTTGTCTTGGTTTTTGCTCCACTCTACCCGTTGTTTTCTCATTGCCTTGTACAGCTTCAGTGACAAGAGTCTTCATCTTCCAATTATTAGAGTTGTAATGACCATTCCCTTTATAGTCAGAACTGTGAATCTCCTTATTCTCCTTGTTAGCAAGCATCAATTCTTTTTTAACAACGCTACGCATAATACTTGATTCCATGGCTCTCACTTCTGCCACCATCTCTGGTAAATTTTGTGGCTTCTGCATGTGAACTAGTTCTTGCATTTCCTGTGAGAGCCCATTGAGAAATATCCCTTCAAGTTTCTGTTCATCCAACCCAGTTACTTGAGATGAAAGGTCCTCAAAATGCTGTATATAATTGGCTATTGTCCCTGTTTGTTTGATGCAAAAGAGACTCTGGCTTGGATCTCGCATCTTCAAGTTGCCAAACCTCAACATCAGACTTGACTTAAACTGCACCCAACTCTCAAACTGTCTCGAGTAAACAACCCAATTGTACCAACTTAACGCTTCACCACTTAAGCTCACAGATACCAGCGCTAGTTTTTCTGCATCGTTATACCCTCCAAGGCGAAAGAATCTCTCAACACGAGCAACCCAACTATATACTCCAATACCATTAAAGACTGGCATCTCCACGTTCTTTATCAAATTTTCTCTAAGACCAGGCCTAATATTGCTACGGCAAGGTTCCGAGAGAGGAAAGCGTACATGATGACGATCCTCTAGCGAATGCGACTGTCCAGGCTGACTTGATTCGCCTACTTCACGGATTGATTCGATTCTGGGTAAGGAACTGAGAACCAGATCCAATTTTCTTCCTAGATCCTCTAATTTCTGAACGCGAAGCTTCATGTCGTTGCCCAAATTCTCAATCTTTGAACTCATCTGGGAACCTAATGATTGAATTCTTGAATCCATCTTAGTTTCAGAGTTTCGCAACTCTCTAAGCTGATCGTATATGTCTGCTAATGAAGCTTCTTGTTGCTCCGCCTCTGATAATTCCTGAACAAGTGATAATCCGATCACACCCACCATCTTCAATATTCTGTGATTGCTTCGATCTCGATCACGAACGCACCAATTGATAAGAAAAAAAACTCTCTTTTATTATCTGAATAAACTGTTTACAATGGATAACGGAAATGACCTCTAGACGCAGTTAGATCATAACCGAATTCCCAAAGTCACATAGGACTCTGTTTTCACAACAAACAACATAGAGAAACCAATTCTATTCACAAAGTATAACTGCAAATGATGCTTCTCATCCGCACGTGTTCTTCGCTTCCTCTGCACGTGCTGTTCTTTCTCTAGAAATTCTTCCTTATGTAGACCCTATGAAGCTTATCATAAGTTTGATGAAATACAACTTGAAGAAGAAGATGACGTGGTCATGGTTTCAGTTATATTAATTAGTGGGAATATGTTTTCTTGCCCACGTTTTCACGTTCTTAACTAGTTGGTTATTTCTTAGTGTATTTAAGCATTCTCTATTGTGTAATCGGACATGAAGAGAAAATTTTCGTAAGTTACTTGTGTTCTGTTCTAATTTTCATTGTTTTGATAAACACTTGATTATCCCATAATTGGGACTTATCAAAGTTCGGTTAAGTTTGCCAACGATGTGGCTTTTGAGAGGCTGATCTCCGGTTGCCTAGTTCTCGAAAGCTCAACTTTATACGGAAGTCACAATGACAATGTGATAAGGTCTGCCCTTATTTCGTAACCTATCTTCCTTGATTGTTGACTTCGACGATCACAATTAGAAATTATTGCCATTCTTTCTTGATAGCTGCCCGAATCTAAAATCTATTGTCGTGGTTAGGATCGTATACCTAAAAACTTTGCACTTTCTTTGGTATAATGCATATGGGGAAAGTATCATAGTTACTCAAAACTTGTTTATTTCACATGGTTGTAATATCATGAAGTTGCTACATTTCCAAAGGGATAAATACGTACGTACTCCTACGCCTCTGCTTTCAAATCTCAATCTACTATATTTGGAGGGAAAAAAATGCTCCTTTACACCACAACACATACTCCTCCTCTTATAATCAAATGGTAAAGTTCATTGACAAGTTTATTCACAAATCACAAAAGGATTACCTCTCTGGATTATACATCTCGACCATGTTTTTGCCACATGCTTCAGAGTTGGTTTGCCGTATCACTATTTTCGTGAAAGCATATACTTTGTTTTTCTATCTTTCCCGAGCACCAGTTCGTGTAGGCTTGCAAATTTTAAGCGTTATGCTTTGTGTAGTCTTTTTTGGTGGGTGTCACCACTAAAACACTGAACTGCTTACATATTTGCTAGATCAATCAATTACACAGTCAAACAAGAAAAAAATGCCTATCATTTTGTGGCAAATAGACCTTTCAAAGTTACTATTTCATTCTTTTCAATCATGAGATAATTTCAAACCATGCAAGTGTATGCATCTACGATGGTAAGAAACTATGTTGTGCCAAAAGAAGGAAGAGTGCGATAGCTTCCCAAACATAATTGTGAATCAAATAAAAAACCATATCATCTTTCTATAAATTCTCATGATTCTAAAAATATATAACATAAGCCTTCAATAAAAAGTAATATAAGCCTTTACACCTTTCAAGAGTTTTGCAACTGAAATAATGGAACACTACAAACCGGGGAAGAACAACACTCTACGCAACCATATCTATACCATGTAATCTAATTAAACAAGGTATAATATCACCAAAATATTTATAAAATCCAGATTTTATGTCATATGTGCAAATAGTGTAATAATCTTCACTTTTTGTCTTACCAATGAATTTATCAAAAGTGATTTAACTTAGAAAATAAACTAAATGCAGACTTTTGCAAACACTAATTATCCTCAAAATAAAAGGAAATAAAATGATGTGAAAAGGGATTTACCAGATTTTTTTAAAAAAAATGTAAAACATTTAGATACAGAATTTACAAAAAGGCCAACTCAATTTCAAGCGGTTTGAAACTCTAACTTGATTGTAACATGTCAATTAGAAAATATCATGATGATTTTGATATGTTTTATAAACTTTAGTACTCATTATAAAACTATTTATAACAAAATCTACGGGTGGACATTTAGGTTCGGATAAGATATCTTGGCTTTCCAGATTTAGAGGTATAGAATATGTTCAAGTATTTCTAGATTTTGAATTTGGGTCGGATTTAAGGTTCGGATTCGGATTATCCGAAAATTCCCAAAACTCAAAATTGTAATATCTAAATACATACAAACTAGTCAAAAATACCCAAACTATCTAAAAACTTCAAAATAATTTTTACACAAATTTACGAAAAAGTAGTTTAAGGATTTGCTAAATTTTGAAAAAAAATTAAAAAAAAAATTGTAAAACATCTAAAGACTGAAAAGGCTAACTCAATTTCAAACTGTTTGAAACTGCAAATTGATTGTAACATGTCAATTAGAAAATATAAGGACGGTTTTGATATGTTTCCCAAACCCTAGTCCTTATCGGGAAATTTCTCATAACAAAACGCGTAAACGCATTAGCTGGCATCATCTTCCTTTTTTCTTTCTTTCTGGTAATTGTCTAATTTAAGAAAAAGAAACAAAACGCCCCCTCTAACTCAAGTAAATATACAAAATTACCCCGCTGACTTAGAGCTATATAAAATACCTTCACCTCTCGTCTTCTCCCCTTGTAACCCGTAAAGAAAAATATCTCATAGCTCTTTCCCCCCTTCCTTCATCAAATTCTCATAACCAAAAAACCAAAACAATCCCCAGAAAGCTTCGATCTCACGATCTGTCTTCCTTCTCCTAATCTGGTAACGTTTCGATTCTTGATTCATCTGATTTTATCTGATTGATTTCAATTTTTTTGTTTTCCCGATTACGAATCTAGATCTAGGGCTTTGATCCATGTCAATGAACAACCGTTTTTTTGGTTTTACGAATCTGTTGCTTCGTATGTTTTGATTTCGAGTAGTGATTACGAATCCGATGATCTCACCTTCCTGGATTGATTTGCTTTTTATGGATCTTATAAGAATCTCATCGAGATCCTTGATTTGTGTACAGGTTTCGAAATAGACCTTTGAATTTTAATTCGGAGTGAAGATGTCGTCAGACGCATTGAACATGACGCTTGATGAAATTGTCAAGAGGAGTAAGAGTACAAGGTCTGCAGCTGCAAAGTCTGCAAAGTCTGGAGGAAAAGGGATTTCCCAACGTGGACGTGGACGTGGTGGACCTGTAGCAGGTGGTGGAAGAGGAGCTGGACCTGTTCGTAGAGGTCCTCTTGCTGTTAACGCTCGGCCGTCGATAAACAAGGCAAGCTCGAAATCTTGATTGGAAATCTGAGTTTCTGTGTGCCACCAAATACCGAAGCATGCTATAAACTTTTAAGATGGATGGTCTCTAAAATGATGCATAAACCCTTACTTCTGATGATTACAAGAATATCTTAGCGTCTTCTAGTTTATGGGGGACAGTTTCTCTTAGAAAAAGCCTTGTTCCTGCAATTAGTAGTTTTTATTGGTTAAAATTCTGGGGACTTCTCGACAGGCATATGCATAGATGTGGAGAAGTTTTTGGTTGATATAGTTTTACGGAGGAGCTCCTCCACTAAGCTAAGTTGTCCACATAGGGTTATCTGGTGTGCAACACAGGGGAAAAAGCCTTAGGGGGGAAGTTCAGAAAATTTCACTTAACAATAAATATGATCTATGATGGCTTTAAGTGGGGAGATTTTGCACTATGCATGAAGTTCACGATGGTTCATCTGGAATTTCTTCGGAGTGTGATGGCTGTCTCAGTTTTTGTTTTCATTGGTCCAAGGACTTCGTTTTTTGGCTTCAGAGACTGACTGATAACACCAGTGTGATTCATATGAAGTTAGTCAAATTTGCATGTTTCCCTTCGTTTCATTTCGATGGTTCTTCACTACTTCCTGGAGATCTTTGCTTTCACTGCTTTAGTACTTTCAGCCAAATGGGTGTTTTCTCCTCTTCTAAGCAATTTGTTGATTAATGTGGCTTCAAGATTCTACAGACCCTTTTAGCTGACTTTATCTGTTCTACTGGATTAGCTTGCCCGCAGGAAGAGGAACTTGCCATGGCAGAATCAGAATGATTTGTATGAAGAAAGCCTGAGAGCTGTTGGGGTACCTGTAGTGGAAGTTGGAACTACAGTTTATATTACCAACCTTGATCAGGGAGTGACGAATGAAGATATAAGGGTATAGCTTGACATCTATGTTCCAGTGCTTTTGTTGTTTTTGGTTCTGAGGAGATTCCTTAAATTAGTTTGTACTTCCTATGCAATCTAGGAACTATATGCTGAGATTGGAGAGCTGAAAAGATATGCAGTTCACTTTGACAGGAATGGGCGTCCAAATGTAAGTTTTGTTTTATTTTTGCTCTGGTTTTATTTGTTGTTTACTGCATTGCTGCGATTTTTGACATATGATGTTCTGTGTCATACAGGGCTCGGCTGAAGTTGTGTATATGAGAAGAAGTGATGCAATGTTAGCTATGAAGAAATACAACAATGTACTCTTGGATGGAAGGCCAATGAGACTCCAGATTCTGGGTGGAAGTACCGAGGCTGCTCCTGTTGCTACTCGGGTTAATGTAACTGGATTAAATGGAAGGATGAATAGGAGTGTCTTCATTGGGTATGTTCCCATCTATTGGTCTGTTTTTTTACAACAGAATAGTTTTGCGTTTGTGCTGAAGTGAATATATCACTGGTTCTTGCAGACAAGGAGTAAGAGGTGGGAGAGTAGGAAGAGGAAGAGGTTCAGGTCCTTCTATGAGACGCCCTGCAGCGTAAGTGTTAAAAGGAGCTTGCATTGATTAATATGGGCGGAACGTGCATCGGTTATCATCTTATTCATATTGTTTATGTGTGGCAGCCAACAAAACCAACAGGGAGGTGGTGGTCGAGGCGGGCTTCGTGGTAGAGGCCGAGGTGCTGGTGGTGGCAGAGGGAATAAAAGCGGCCGAGGTGGAAAGAAGCAGGTGGAGAAGTCGGCTGCAGACCTTGACAAAGATCTCGAAAGCTATCATGCTGAAGCTATGAACATCTCTTAAGCAAAGCAAGACTTCACATTTGTCATGTACCTATTGTTCTTTGGCTCCTACTAATACCTCAGATGTGCCAAAAGTCTTGTTTGGTGTGGTTTCGTTTAGGATGCTTTGCTTTTGTTTTTCTCTTTTCTTGCTTCACTTTTACAGTCCATTCCTCTGGTTATTGAAGTAAAAGAGATTTAGTTTGTAAATGAAAAAAGCTGTTACTTTAGTTATTTGCTTCAATCTTTTTGCTTGATTCCAATTGCTAAATTGTGCTTGAGCTGAATTAGGTTGGCATAATTTATTTTCCTCCGAATTCGTCATTTTGTTTTCTTTTGAAAATGTTCCAACAACACTTGCCTTATATCTTAAAAACCAACAATGCGGAAAAAATTAAAGACCATTAGAATGTTTTCTTGTGTTTTTGTTGTGGACAAAAATTCGAATCCAACACAAACAGCCTCAACTCTAACTCCAATCCCACCCTAAGAAAGTTAAAAGAACCCTTCCCCGGAACCAAAAAAAAAACAATCTTTATGTCCGAATCACAAGACATTAGCAACGTTCAAAACTATCAATGCGAAAATGCTCCACATACCCCGACTATAATACAAATCGTTCTGTATTCCAGAGCTCGTCGTCGAATTTGCCGATGGTGCTGTTATGTTCACTGACGTCCCGTTTCTACCGTTACCGAGACTGCAATCCAATAGTAAAACAACGATTAAAGATTGGTACCGTTCTCTTTAATCTTAAAAACCAAAAGCTAATCAAGTGGACACGAAAACAAGTTTAAACACTTGGTACTTCCATGAATATGAATGTGCAATTAGGATAAACCAATCTGAAACCAACTAGCTTTCCAGATAAGGATATAACTGATAAAATTCCAACCATAACCGAAAATAAACCGTATAATAATCGAGTAACCGAAACCAAGATTAAACACAAAGAGTTAAATGAATTAGGATGTTTTACCTTCCTGCAAACACACATGTACCTGCATTTGAAACAACCAAGCAAGTAAGATTAGTTTTTTTGCTTAGTAACTGTCTCTAAAAAAATGTAATGTAAAATTAAATGAAGCTTGTTGTTACTTACTTGGATCAGTGGTAGTGATACTAGCAACTCCATTGAAGTCACAAGCATCAGGATTATTCCCAGTCTGATGATAATAAGTATCAAACGCGTAGTTAGCATGAGCGATCACATTATCCGGTTCATAACAAGCCTCTCCTTGTTTAATAGGTGAGCAATCTATCTTTCCAGGGCCACAAGCCCAATCAAGAGCTGCTTGAAGCATCTTCGGATCAGCACCTTCTCTTGCAGTACAGTAAGTCTGGTTCGTTGTATCGTTAGCTAGAACTGACCCCGAGTTAGTCAACCTAAGTATGTATGCTGGTTCACCATTTGCATTAAACAAACCCCAGTTCTTTTCTGATAAAGATCCTGGTTTCGTATCTTCGTTGTATAGCTCGTAAATGTAAGTACTCACAGCGATCCCGGGGCGCTTAGGAGTTCCGGTTTTGTTGAGAACATGTCTTATGAGGTTGCTGTTGTAAGTGTTGGCGTTATCAAGTGTAGCATCAGGCTCATTGGTCTCTCCTTTCGAAGGCCAGCCTGACTCAGTTACCAAAACCGGAACGTTTGTGAAGTTCAAGAAAGCCATAGCGAAGTAGGTCGCGTCAACCATTGCATCAAAGGCGTTTGAGTAACGAACAAGTGTGTTGGCATCAACAGCTTCTTTGTTTGGAGGAATCGGTTTGAAGAGCGCATAGTCTAGAGGAATCACGCCGTTCGACTGCATATAGTCGTAGTAAGGATACACATTCATCATCAGGTACGAGTTTGTGGACTGCAAGAAGCTTAGTAACGGGACTATAACCGGATTCAAGGAACGGTTAAAGAAGGCTTGCGAAGGAGGGAAAGGGTCAAGGATCAATGAAGTGGATAAAGGAGTGGAAACTTTGATCAAACGGTCAAGATTTGCAGAGAGCAAAGCAGCGTGAACGTTCTTGATAGCACTGACAAGAACAGGTGCTGCGTTAGAGAGACTGGTCAAAACCTCCGAGCCAACAGAAATGGCGGTTATAGTCGTGGCAGGGTAATGAGCAATGACATTGCGTTTAACCCAATTAGCTGCTGTTGAGTTGGATTGGCCAATGCCAAGAAGCTGGTCATTAGGAACTGAGATGATAACTTTGATCTTAGTGTTTGCTAGAGCAATGAGCATCCCGGGGTCAGCGTCATAAAGTCGGATATGACGAATCTGTTGAGCTTTTAAAAGAGCAACAACTTGTGTTGGATGTGGCATATCAGAAAGATCAGTCCCTATGTTCACTCCAATATAAGCACCTACAAAAATTGATTTCAACAAAAAAGCCATTTAGCATCAACATAACAGTTCGTAATCTTATCCATGTCAGAGAATACAATACATATCAAATCCATTAGAGAGATACAACAAGATATGGATTCCTAGACCATTACTGAACAAAAACTGTTTTGTCTGGTCAACACAGTAGGCATTGAATTATTTAGGGGACATTAAAAACAAAGCCCACCTGCTGCCAAACACATACTGCCCATTTAATATCATAACCTACCACTTTCTCAAACAGCACTCAATGAATCAAACACATAGATAAAACCAAACAATACATACAAAAATTACTTTACATTAAGAGAGCATCCAGATTTAAAGCTAGAAGAACATAAAACACATGCAAAGATTAAAACTTTCAAATTTGGGACTAAAAGATTGAATCTGAAACTTCAAGGACCAAGATTGAAATAGATACAAGAACTCACCTTCATCAGCTGGAGTAGGAGAAGGAGAAGGGGAAGGAGCAGCTGAAGAAAGAACTAAAAGAGAAAGAGACAGAAGTAGAAGAAGATGGAGAAGAGAAGCCATGGAAAGAGAGAGACTTTTTTTTTTGGAGAATCTAAGATAACCCAAAGAGACAAGAAACAGAGGAAGGGGTAAAAAGAATGGGGTTTTGAGTCTAAAAATGTTAACTTTGTGAACCCACAAAGAAAGGAATGAGGGAAATTGCGTGGGATGATGTATAGAGAGAAAAAATAGGGTTAAAGCTTTCTGAGGAGAAAAAGGACATGAAGAGAGAAAAAAAAGTTAGAAAATTTTGTTGATTATATCGAAAGAGAGAGAGAGAGACAAGACAGAGGTAACGGTGGAATGAACGGTTCAGATTTGATCTTGAGATTTCAAATGGTCAAAAATGAAATCTAACGGGTCTTGTGTAATCTTTTGTAGCTTAAATGAGACTTACAGAGTCAGAGTCAGAGAGTGGTACTGTGGGAAAGAAAAAGCCTAGAACTTTGGGTCATTAGTTCTTTTTTTTTTTTTTCTTAATTAGTAGTATTAATATGTTTGGTGTTTAGTTTTGAGTATATAAATAGTGTGAAACATAGTACACGAGAAACTATGATATACTAGTACAATTACAATTAGGAAAAAACTTAATAGTTGTAGTTTTAAAGAGCACAACTTTTGGTGTAAGAACAAGTTGTGTGCATTGGACAGCAAAATAAGATTGGTAACTACGAAATAGCCGTTGCCACTCTTTTGTTTGCTTCCCTCTCTTTCTCTCACTCCTTATTAGCTTTTGGTACCTTTTTGTTCTTGCTTTTATGATTTGTTCTGAAATTATCTATTAATGAATTGTTTTGTTTCCTTTTCCTCTAGTTGTGAGTTGTGTCACCCCTATGGTATAGAGCTTTATAAACAAAACGATGTATGTGTTTGGGATGAAGCTAACTTGATTGTGTATGTAATTTTGTTAAATCTTTTGACGTTTATATGGTCTTGTTGAATTAATTTAGAACTTAGTCTCTACAAAAATTAAATACTAAATATGAGGTGTTGGATATTTTTCCCTTTGCTTTTATATTACACAAGAGTATTTTTTTTTTTCCTTCTCCCCTTTGGGATAATTTTCAGAAAAACAATTTAATATGGTTTGTTACTGTGTTAGGAATGTAAAATGATATTTTATTTTAGTATTTTCTCTTTACTAGAAAAATATTGTTCACTAAATTATCATGTTGTTAATATTTTTTAGTGTTGCATTTTACACTTGCAAATAACAAAATAACAAGTTCCTTTGACTTCAAATTTCTTATAATTGTATGTTGGTAACTTTTAATAAGAAACACACATCGGATACTTGGTAGATTGATTTTCTTTAGTAAATTAAAATGCACATAAGGTAAACTATCTTCACTGTCTTCTTTTGTTCGATAATAAAATTTAGATTGTCAATCAAATTAGTGCTTACATTAAAACTCTAGATCTTCATATATAAATATATACTAAAACTTAAAAGTCTAAACATATTGAAAATTACCACAAAAATAAGTTTATATCTTTCCAGTACATCATCATATAATACAATACCTAAGTATTCATTTTAATTCCTTACAAATTCTTTGATATTTTTTTCAATTGGAAAATAGTGGTCTTTTTCTTTTCAAACAACTTTAATAACTTAGGTTTTGCTCAGCTTTCGCTCAATCTACACAACCTCATCAATCAAGGTAGTCGAGAACGAAGCTCTCATTGATTTTGAATTAAAAAGAAGGATGTAAAAGTCAAGAAATGTGGACTTCGTTTGGGAGCCGCAAAACACATTGTTCTTGATTTGAACCTGAAATATTTAATGTTTGACATACCTAATGTTTCTTCTGATTATGTGATCTAATGTTTTTACTGATTATGTGCAGGTTTATCAGTTTTAGAGGTCAACACTTCTCATTGATATGAGAAAGACGCGAAAATTTTATCCGTATATACATAAGACAGATGGATGCTATGTTGTAAAAGTTATCTGTTAATTATGGCATACGACTACATAAAAACATATTCTATATTATAAAGCATATGATAGTTTATCTCTTCATTTTCCAATTTTGTCACAAAACATCCCACACACATAGAATTATTTTGTTATATTTCTACCATTTTTTATATTATTTTTGTTTATGACCCTTTTTCATGAGTTACAACTTACACAGAAGCGTCACTAAAGATCTTATTCACGCTTCCAAAGTGAATCGGTTGAAATCGTGATAGAATCGGGATTTCTAAAAAAACAGAACTTGGAAGCGCAAATAAAAAATGGAAGCGTCAAATATATGACCAATACATTTGTAATTGACTTGAATTAGTGTATGTAGGTATTTTAATTCTGAGTAGAGTCCATAGTTATATGTTAATGGCGTTTGAATCAGAAGCACTGTTTTAGTCAAAAACGAGGGATTGGAAGAAGAAACGAAGAAAAAGCAACTAAGATTTTTAAATTACACATGTAGCTTTTGTATTTCCATTAACTTCAGAACTTGTATTTTAAAATTTGTATATATAAAAGAAATAAATAAAGACCTTGCACTACTTCACTACCCATGAGTGAACATGGTAATATGCACAAACTAGACTAATTCATAAATAAATTAAGAAACTAACCATGAGTGAACATGGCATACCGGATAAAATTTCACTAAGACATTGTTTTCCTTCTCTTTTTTATTTCTCTCTCCTCATCTATCTCCATTGCATCCACAACCATCCTCCCATAAATTTTGTTTCCTCAATCTCTCTCTCTGTCTCCATAGATCTAGGTTGTCAAGTGTTCTCCTATGTTCCCTCTTTTAAGTTTGGGTTTTTATACATAAAAATCACACCTATTTAAATATATGATCCTTCATTAAAACGACAACTTTCATTAAGAGTATATGATTATACATAGTAGTAGTTCATACTATCTAAAATGATCAATGTCATATAATACAATGTGAAAGAACAATTTCTCTTTTTTTGGGGCTAAAATGTCCATTTAACCTTTAGTCGCCTATTTGAAATTCAATGAATCTTTAGCCTTGCTACCTCTTCCTTTCCTATAACCTTTTGAGTCTTCAAATTTCTCATTTTTTCTATTTTTAGAGCTCTTGAGTAATAGGATCTCATCATTGTACCCTTCTATGGATCCTTCTGACAGTCCAACGCTTATCTGGTCATGATCGATATCCTCCCTTTTATAAGGTTTTTCTGAATTTTCAGTTCGATCGAAACAATGATGATTGGATCCTTCTACGTACTCAATCCAATCAAGGTAATCTCTCTTTGTAGCAAAATCAGAAGGACATTCATTTGATTTTTCGGATTGATCTACATGATTGCTTGGTTTAACAATATTGTCTTCATGTTGTTGTTTCTGACCATTTTTGCTAGAACCTTCGAGCTGGTCCACACGATTACCAGCACTTTTCCTAGTGGATCCTTCAGTATGGTCTGTACGATCACGACCCCCAATCAAATCTTCAAGATGATCCATATGACCATTTTTAACTGAGCCTACTAGTGGATCCATATCAACACGATATATGTTTCTAATCGGGCCCTCATCAAGTTGTTCCTTGCGTTCACGACCTTCATTCCTAACCGAACATTCAGATATGTGGGATCGATCTTGACCATCCACATGAATATTCTTTTCATATTCCTTCTCATTTAACATCAGCTTACGATGCTTGCACTCCATAATCTTTGTAACTTTAGGTGTCTCCTTTGTTTCATTAATTTCTTCACTTTCCGGTCTATGAATTTCGCAGAAAAGCTCTCCACAATCTTCATCTGACTTCATGGATCCGTCTTGCCGGAGCCGGTGCTTATTGAGCTTCATATATTTCATCGACAGTTTTTTGGTTATTTTCTTCATTTTCAACTTTTCTTTTAATCTCAATAATTGAAACTTTTTTTCTCCCCAACACCTTATAGGGTAATAAAAAAAATAAAAAAATGAAAAAGTTGTTTGTAAAGATAATGAATACCCAAAAAAAAGTAATTCACTTTGTGTATTTGCTATAATTTATTAATAATTGTTAATAATAAAACACGGTTTTAACTTTTAAACAGCACACAAATTGACAACTATCATGTCAAGATTTAACAAGAATTTACGATAACAACAAAACTATGTCCTACGTAGTACGTACGTGCCAATTTTTACCAGAATTTCAAGATTTTTTGGCAACTACCAAAACTAGAAATGAAGATAAAATAATGCTACAAGTAATACATATTTTTTTTGAAAATTTAGTAATTAATTTCCCCTATTTTAAGAATGTAAACCTATCTGGCTATATATGCATAGTGTATAAATCCTTCTGCCACATGTATACAGTTTTCTCTGTAGCATGAGTAAATCTAGCACTATATGTATTAATCTGGTTACAAAATAATAATTTGTTACAACGTATATGAACCAAACTGCATCATGTATAAGGTTATAGTTTTTTACAAAAAATAAGTTCATATATTGTATGTATAAATTATTCTACAATACATGTATAATGCGCGACTACAGATATTTCACATAAAAACTCAACTATTTACATTTTTTGGAATAGACTAGCTATATTAATATTATTGATTGATCAAATGAAAAGGAGTCGATTCTAGAATGAAATATAAAAAATAAACGATAATTAAACCAAGAAATATTATCTATTACTATTAACTAAAACATGGTTTAAGAAATTATAAATATTTTGTTATTTGAGCATATATATTATTATTATATAACATATACTTTTTAAAAAAGTCAACCAGTAAAAAAAAGTGCATAATACAAATGATCATAACATACTAATTAGACATTAATTTTACATAGAAACTTTAGAAAATCAAATAAAATGAAATAAAAAAAATCTTATAAAGTATATAAATAAACTTAAACGGAAGGAGTATATATTTGCACGAAATGAATAAAGTTCCCAAATTACATCAATTAATATGTCTACAAATGCTATAAATACAATCAGTACAAAGTAAAAAATAAATTCAAATGTGACAAACAAATCTTGATAACTACCCGAATTCTTAATCATAATTCATAAATGCTCATAGTACAATAATTTCATACATTAGGAATAAAGACAGGTGAATAGTTCATTAATTAAGGACTTGAACCAAGAACTGACGTGAGTCATAGCTTTTCTCATTTAGTGTGAGAACGTGAGAAAAAAACAAAGGGGTTGGTGCAGGATTTAGCACCCATGACATATCGATCTAAATCAAAGGTAAACCGAGTAACTTTGCACATTAACTAAATCGGAGAATCCCTTTTGAGCCAGCTAAACGGACCTATAAGCAGAAGCCCGACGAAGTTATTCGAACGAACTCCGAGACTGTCCCCTAAGTCCGACTTGATCATCAAAAAATGAAATTTACCATATTTTCAATCCGAGATTTGAGGAAAATAGACTTATCTTGTAATCAATGCATTCATATAAATAGAGGGGTATCTTCTGCTTGTAAAGCATCCAGAAATTAATACAATAACCTTAGTTCTTCTTTGTTCTTGAGCAAAAACCTAGCTTGTTTTCCAAGAGATTTTCTATTCCCTTTGTTCTTAAGCTTAGATCTGATTTTTTTAGAGAGAGTTTTTATTAAATTTGTTTTCCCTTTCAAACAAATTTATTGTGTGAAACCTAGTTTCTACAAAAGAATTTTGCCACAAGGATGTGAGACAACCCTATGGAAGAGGATTAGGGAATGGACAGTCAAGATTGTTCGGTCGATGTGTTTTCCGGAACAACCGTTCCAACCTACCGGAATCCTCCTTTTAGGCCAGAAGTTTCGCCTTCTCAGCTATCATCAGGTCAGTTCTTATTAGTTTTGAGATATATATACATTAAGAGGCCTTGACCATGTTCAATATCGTGAAAATAAATTCAAAGCAATTAGCTAAACTGATTATAATTGATAATAGATCTCAAACCGACATTACAAAACATATTGATGGATCCTAAGATATCTTGGGATCCATCTATCGATAGATCCAAAGACATAAGGAGTCAAAACCAATCATAACTACTGAATATGCACGTAACTTTGTTTTGGTACAAATAAAACCAGAAATGAATCTAGTAGCTTCATTTTGTTGGTCATGATCAGGTGTCGATCCTCACTAAAAGCACATATTTGTCAAAATTTAAAATTTGTACCTTACATCTCTTTTTCTCTTCTCTTGTTTTGCAGAACATGTGAGGAATGAGTACTCCAAGTATTTACCTCTATCAAAAGCAATAAGCCATGGAAACCTGGAAGGTGTAAGGGGCTTCCTAGATAACAATCCAGAAGCTTTGACGTCATGGATGTCTAGACATCTTAGAGACACCATTGCTCAAAGCTTGTAGTTGTGGGCAACTAGACATAGTCAAGAAGCTACTATTATAACGACCTGACACTTGAACAAATTTTGATACCGATGGAAACGTAATCCCATTCTCCCCTCACGCCGCTCTTAGTCGCTGCTATGACCGGGAATTTGGCTATTAAGGAGGCTTAGTAAAAAAAATGCCCTTAACTACCTGTGATTCCAAGCCGATTAGGCCAAGTCCACTCGCTGCAACGTTGCTTTAAAAAAAAAAAGAGTTTATTTTAATCATATATATATTTATTAATTTTTTGATTTATGGTAACCATTAAAATTTGACATCTGGCCATTTGTTATGAGCAACGTTTCTTGAGCAAGCAATTCAAACAACGATTCTCTATTTTTTTTTTCTCACTTATTATTATATATATTTTTTAACGCAACACTTTTGATTAGCATCTTCTAGTAGAGATGCCTTTAGGGTGTGTTATACCGTTTTTAAAGAAGCTACTGTAGAATATAGGGAAATGACTCGTTTTCTTTATTATAGAACCCCTCTTTCTTTTTTACTATCAGATAAAATAATTCTATAAATTTTGGGAAGTTTGTGAAATTTCTACAAATTAATTTAAAATATTGTAATGTGTCTAATAATGATATTTTGGGAAGTTTATGAAATGTGTGATATGATTGTCCACAAAACTTATTTTAGTGCTGTTTTAGGATATTTATCAAAAATCAAGCACACATCTAAAATTCAAAACACATAAATCTATTAAGAAAATGATACCTTCATTTGTAAAATTAGCTTTTTATCTAAGTTATTATTTTGGAAAAGTGTAAAAAAATAAAAAGTATAAAGTTCATCCATAATTAAAACATAACTTTAGACCCATTTAAAAAAAACAAATTATTCACATAAAGAAACAAAAAATGTTAAAAATGTTATTTTCTAAATGCCTCTTTAATAGAGCTTTCCATTAGAGAAAAAAAGAGAAAAGTGTCAATTTCTCAAATTTGTTTTCAAAATGTTTACTTTTCAAATTATTTGTTGAAAATGTGTGTACTTTACCAATTATGTCATTTATTTATCTCTTCAAAATAAATGTTTTTTAATATTTTCACCATTAAAAGATTTGAAGTATTTTTCAAAAAATCAAAAATAGATTATTTATACATTTTAGATATGTTAATTATTTACAGTTACACTATTAAAATTAATATTAAATTGTTCACCTTTTTGAAAATAATTAACCAAACTTCACGTCACCCATTTATCTTTGGCTATGCCTGATCCGCCGTTTTCCAACGAAGCTATGTCTGATCCGCCGTTCTCCGACGAAGCTATCTCTGATCCGTCGTTCTCCAACGAAGCTATGTCTGATCCGTCGTTCTCGGACGAAGCTAACCCTGATTCGCCGGTGCGTTATTGTGATCCGCGGTTACCTGACGATAGTATATATGGACCAGACTTCGATTCATACATAAGTAGTTAAGTACGTAAGATCACAATAACCTAAATCTAAATATAATCTTTCATCTGTTATATGGTATTCATCATGATCTTATTTTAATATTTCCCAGTCTCGTAATTGTGTATCTGTTCTCCTTTCGCAGATGGTAAGACATGTGTCTTATGGAACGTCGAGGATTACCCAATCCCTTCTGGTTCCGATGATCCTGTTTCCATGGGGAAGAAAATCAAAGCAAAACTCGTGGAGGCGAAGTATCTTGGGGAAGTGTCAATCAAGGCTTACGTTGATACGTTGTCGGATGAACTGCAACAGAAGTTCGATGATGCTGGTATCTCAGTCAGTCTCATACCGCAAGGTGAATGAATATATATATATATATATATATATATATATATATATATAATTCCATTACTTTTTCAACGTTTATGTATTTATTATTTATTTTCTTACTTGCGTTACATTTTTTGGTAGCTAGGGTGTGCATTCGCGAAGTCTACTCCGCTGATAGTGGACGCTTTGGGGTGGGCATTGGATAATCCTGCACCAGCAAATATGATTGTACTCTCAAACAACTTGGCAGAATTAGGAACAATTATGCATTTTGAATGTATGTACAGGGTTGGTTACGGAATTGTTTTACCCGATACGAATTGGCTACCTCCTGACACGGATTGGCTACCTCCTCTAGAAAAGTCAACCTGGTTTTTGGAGGACATATTTGTTATATGAAGCGGTAGAGAGAGGATACTCTTACCGTGGGTTCTCCTAAACAATGTGAGAGAAAAAAAAAAAAAGAAAGAAAGAAAGAGGCCTCTAATTTCTAGGGAAATGATGAAGGATCTTTGGGAGCTCAAAAGTTTGTATTTGTTGATGAGTTGGAACGTTCTTGATTAGTCTTCCAACATGTGGCCTTTTATCTAGCAATATATGTTG
The DNA here is from genome assembly GCF_030686135.1 of Camelina sativa. Classification (NCBI taxonomy): domain Eukaryota; kingdom Viridiplantae; phylum Streptophyta; class Magnoliopsida; order Brassicales; family Brassicaceae; genus Camelina; species Camelina sativa. The sequence goes on along the minus strand of NC_141895.1, from coordinate 15,127,388 downwards.
AGACTGCTAATGATAATTATTCGGTTTCTCCCCATTCCATGTCCATATTGTCTAAAGCCCAAAAGAATGTTTTTCTATTCCTATTTCCCATCAACATATATATATATATATATATATATATATTTATACTCATGAGAAAAAAAAAATTGTTGAATAGGTTTACGAATCTGTTTCTGATGATATGCCTTTTGTTGAGAATGCTGATGTCTCTACGCATGGAATCAAAAGCCTAGTCGGAAATGGAATTGAAGCGAGTCGGAAATGGAATGGGGAACATAAACTCTTACTGAGGCAAAGAATTTAATTAAGAATATATTCAGCCTCAAGGCTTAAGTATTGGCTGCATAAAGCTCCTCAGCCACACAACTCACATATATATGCGTTTTTTTTCTTTCAGAAAAACTGAATAAGGTTAAGACACCAGACCAAATTATACTGATTAATATATAGCAAACTTGTACACATAGTAGGAAGAGGCATTCATATACAAAAAAGACTGTTTGATCTCGATCATAAAAGCAAGCATCCATTCAAGTAGAACAGGGTTGCGAAATGCTTTAATCCAAATTGAGCAAAGTATTTACTACCACAACACTGAAACCTTTATTCAACAAAGTTGCACGAACATCAGAGAACTTGGTGCCTTGTCCAAAGTTTTCGTTACTCGGGATTACCACCGGATTTCCTGTCTTGCGGTGAAAGGCGCTCAGTACAAACGTCCAAAGAAGAAAGCTGATTAACACAGTGTTAAATTTTGCATTTCTATCCCCTATAATCCAATAGGCATATTGATTATATATTTAATCATATATATATATATATATATATATAAGAGGTTTTTAAGTAAAAGAATTCATCTTTGCTATCTCGAGTTTCCTATAAACGTCAAAAAAAAAAGGAAACTTGTGGGATCTTTGAGCAATCCTCAAAAACCCATATCACAAGTGTAGGCATATCTGCGAGGTTTGACAAAGCGGAGAGCCAATAAATAATTACAAAAATAATCAGAGATCAGTAAAATTATTAATTAAATTTGTGATAGATCGATAAGAAAATCATACTCATGTTTGCACTGTTGGGCTCCGGGAAAATAATACCTGACATGTTTAATTTTTGCAACGAGGAGTTATCAAGAGAGACTTTCTGAATTTTAGGGTTACATGTAGGGATGTTAAAAAAGGGTTAAAGGTTAAATAAATCAAAAGTAAATTATATGAATAAAGAGATTTTTGGGCTAATACAAGGCTTTTATTAAAACATTTCGAGTTAAAAGCCCTATTACAGAATTTTAAAGTCATATACCCATGTTTGCACTGTTGGGCACGGGATGTTAAAATAAATAAAGCCCTGAACCAAATAAAGAGATTTTCAGGCTTTTTATAAAAACATTAAGAGTTCTTTTTTTTTTCTTCTTCTTCAACCAAATCCCTAACTCTTCTTCTTCAATTCTTCTATTTTGATCCCTTCTTGGGAAAAAAGTTAGATTTTTTTTATTTTTATTTTTTTTATTTCATATCCGGTCTCTTTCCTAGATTGTTCACCAATTGCTCGACGAAATTACTCAAATAGGTTGACTTTTTGTTCATAGTTCAATTGTCGTCGCCCCTGAATTTTTTTTGTGTGAGTATTAGCATATATTAGGTGGAACTACTTGCAATGGGTTGAACAAAATTGATTGAATAGCATTCAAACAAATTTCCTTTATAATTTGTTAAATTTTCTTGGTTGAAATGAATTGAATAATTTTTCCAACTTCTTCATCTCAAATTGTTAAACAAAAATTGGATGAATGCTCTCATTCAACCCTTTCATCCTTTTGCATGTAATAGAATATTAATCAAATCGATGCAAATCAATTTGATCACAGTTTCCTTTGTCTCCAGATTATATAGATATCAAATTACCGATCTTAGGATTTGAATATAATCAAATTAGTAATATGCCAATCAATAATGAATATTAGTGCAGATTTTTTGCCATATGTATTAACCATATGTATTAGGAGTAAGATTTTTTTCTTAAAGATTAATTTCCTTTTCTATGACTTTTTCCTATGTTAATTTAACTTTTTTATAGAGTAATTAAAATGCTGTTTTGGCCTAATTTAACATTTTTTTATATCTATATTAACATTTTTGAAGTACATTTTGGTTTATGCCCTTGAAATTTATTTTATTTAATTTGTTTTTTTGCAACATTAACCCCTACACACTTTCCTAAAATAACATTTCTATTTAATTAACCCCTACAGATTTTTCTAAAATAACATTTCTACTTAATTAACCTCTACAGATTTTCCTAAAATAACATTTCTACTTAACTCAATTAATGGAACTATATTAATCGATCAAATTTATTTATGTTTATTGTCATACACAGCATGACACTATCATTTAAGAGATCGAGAATAAATGCTCAAAACTTATTTTAATACATCTTTATGATAGTTGAATGTAAATCGAGGGACTTTGAGAAACAAAAGATTACATTCTCAATTATACTTATGACGAAGATAACGTTCATAAACACGATAATCCAAATTAAGAAAATCAAATTTTAGCAAATATATAACTTTGTAAGCAAGAAATACATTTATTTCAGTATATATCTCCTTTAGAAACTGAATATTGTTCTGCAATATTTTTAACAACTCAAATAGGCATACAAAAAAATCTCATGTTTATTTGTTGTTTATGATGAGGATTTTAGCCATACTTCCGTCTTTCTATTTTAGCTGTTTATATTATTTAATGTTAAATTCACTACTCCAATGTGAAATTCACTACTATAATGTTAAATTATTTTAATACTTCAAATAATTTAATATTTTAACTATAATTACAATACCCTCATCAAATCTTCTACTTATCAATATGTTAACTACACATGGAGATTTAATAGGAAAAGGAAACATGATATACTACACCTACACTCATAATTAGTGGCGTACTATATTACTAGCATATATTATAACTACTTCCAAAATTGTAATATTTTCAAGATATTGTATACTTGATCACCAAGATTATCTGTACATATTCACACAAAAAAACCCTACGATCTCTTTAAAGTTTAAACACTATAAATACGTTCAGTTTACAACAGCTAATATCACCGAATCCATTTCTCACTTTTTCATAACAAATACGCAAAAAAAATTCACTACTCCAATGTTATTATATATGTTATTATTTGCTACTTCTTATGTGATCCGTTACTTCTTATATTTTCTTTGTTTCATATGTTAGTATATATTTCTTTGTTTTCATCCTGTTATCCGTTACTATTAGTCTATTGCTTATTATGTGATCCAACTATCATTATGATAATATTCACTGATTATTATTGTTATTTGTTTAGGAGATGTTTGCACTGGAAAGACTTATGCTACTAAGTTTCCTGAGTGTCCCAGTTTTTATATTCCACCGGTACACCTCCTGCTGCATCTCCTGGTCAAAATTATCTTAATGTTGAACTTGGAAGTATTCCATTGGTTGATCAGAATGATCCAGAGGTTGTTGATGGAGCTTTGATTGATACAGCTCGTGTTCTACAAACTCTTTCTGGGGTAGTTCATCGTTTGACTCAGAATCATCCCATGTCAAAGATGCTATGATTAGTTTTTAACTTGTATACTCTTCAAGCAGGGGGAGAAGGATCAGTTTACGGGGGAGTATGTCTCAGTTTGCGGGGAGCATCAAGCTAGTATGTTGTTTTGATTGTTTTAAACGCTAAGAACTTCTTTTTGCATTTTGACTTTGGCTTTTTGGGATGTTTTTGTTGTGTTAAAATTTGAAGGATTGTCAATCAGAATTTTGATAAGTTTTGTGTGTGAAGGTTTAGTATTGCTAAAAATTATAGATCATGGATGTTTGAAGGAGCATAAAGTTAAAAAGGGGGAGATTGAAGATGCATATATTGACATAGATGATGTACTAAGACATAAGTAGTACAAGATGTGGATCAGCAGGTTCAAGTTCAAGAAGGAAATCTATTAAGGCGGTCAAGCGAAGACTCGAGAAGCAAGGAGAAGGTTCTAGAAGACTAAAGACTTTCTTGTAATAAAGATAAAAGGAAGTTTTGTGAAGATTGTTAATTTCCTAAATTATAAAAAAGAAATTAACAATTCCTAATTTGAACAGAATTGGAAATTAGCTTATTGTGTGGCTAAGTCCAATTAGTATAAATAGAGGAGGCTTGGTTTGAGAAAGATCAGCATTTCATAGATTGAGAGATCTTAACGTTTGAATCTTAAACTTCAAGAAATAATAGTTTGAAGATTCAAAACATGCTAGAAAGAATATGATTAGAAAATCGAGTTAAAAAGAAACCTTGTAAAAACTTAGTTTCTAACAAAATGAAAGAATTGTTTGTTTTCATGTGTGATCCTTTGTTCCAAAAGCTAAATCACACAGCTCTTGCCTTTTCACTACTGCGATGATATTTTTAAACTAGGTCTGATGATCTCTTTGTCCTTTAAAAATTATTTTATTATTTTAAATAATTAATTAATATTTAACAAATCATTGATACTAGTTTTAAAAAGCTCATTTTTATCTCTCTCTCTCTCTCTTACAATACAAGCCTTCACTGTGGTTGAATCGAAAGCTATGTCTCAGGTAATTTCAATCGCTCTTTCTTAGAAGAAATTCCGGTTACATGATCTCTGGGTTGTTATAAAGATTTTTCCTTTATCGTGATTCGATTAGGGTTTCAAATTTTACAATCGAGGGTCTGACCTTATTTGGATTCTTTCTCTGTTCGAACGATCTAGATATGATTTGTGAGTATTTTGCTGTAACAATGATCTGTGGTTGCATCAAATCTATTAAAATTACTAGACGTGAGAACTTGATTTGGTAAAATACTAGTGAGGAACACAGATATGATCATGAACATAGATCTGTGAATCTGAACAAAGGGGTTTGGTCGTGTCTTGTGTTCACTTTTATTAGCTGAATCTGATTCTTGAGTAGGCTAGAGCCGTTTTAAAGGTTCTTTTTTACGCCTTGTCTCGTTCGTTGATCTTAATGTTGCACACAAGTGTGTTTAATTTTTACTGTTTCTTTTCGAGTTAAGACCGTTGTGCTCAGAGTGGCTATGACATGCGAGGGATGTGTTGGAGCTGTGAAAAGAGTCCTTGGGAAAATGGAAGGTTAGTTTTTTCTTTTCTCTTTGGCTAATTGATGTTATGGTTTGTCTCATTTTCAAGCATTTTTGAGATTGTCAATCTCGCGTAATCTGCAATGTTTTCAGTCTTTTGCTTGGATTTCAAAAGCATGTACATCATCTCTTCACTTGGTTTTTCTTTGATACAGGTGTGGAGTCGTTTGATGTGGATATAAAGGAGCAGAAAGTGACGGTGAGAGGCAACGTGCAGCCGGACGCTGTTTTGCAGACGGTATCCAAAACCGGAAAGAAAACAGCTTTCTGGGAAACCGAGGGTGAAACTGCCAAGGCCTAAGGAGAGAAGCAGAGCATTTTCATGTGTCTCTGTTTTGTTTTAATAAAATCTATGTGGAGTCCTGTTGAGTGTTGATCTCTGGAGCTACCCCTTTTCTGTTTTAGTCATTGAGTTGTTGTCTTTTTTGTAACATTTGTTTTTATCAGACCTCCTATACATTACCTATCACTGGTCGCGGTTTTGTTTAGCAACAAACAAGTTTGAGACAATGTACCAAACGATGAAAATATTTGAGATTACCGTTAGTTGTTCTGTGTCAATGTTATCTTCAGTTTTGTCCAAACAAGCACAAGCAGCTATAGATGGGCTTAGTGTTGGTTTAACATAGAGAACATATCTGATAAAGCCTTGGCCGAAAACTAAAAGAGATGCAAAACTGTGTATTTTGATTCTTCTTTTTGGGATTATGCACCTATTGTCTCATGTTGTGGTGCTTGGTATAGATAGATAGAATAGCGTGGGCCGCTCTGTTTGAAGCATCATTTTTTAAGGTCCATTATGTAAAACCTTTTTCTTGAGCCATTAGCCATATGACATTTATTTATCAACTATGTATATATATATCTTATTATATAAAGTTGGGTTTTCAGAATTAGCCATTAATAAGATCATGACACGTATCAAGTATATTGATAAGATGTTGACATGTGTCAAAAATTATTATTTTTCAAAACAGTTAATTAAGATAATAACATTAAATCTATATAAAATTTATATGTTTATATCTAAAAAGAAATTTCATAAATCAAAAGGAAAATTAACAAAAGTAAAATATTTTTCATTGTATGCTAATTATATTGTAAGTGTTTTCTCAATTAGATTTTGACATGTATAAACAAAAAAATAATTTATTAAACATGTATATTATTATTAATCAATAAATAGAGAATAACAAATCTAAAAGATATAACATAAGTTATGTCAGAAGAATTATTATTTTTGAAACGTAATAGGACAGCTAATTAAGAACATAACATTATTATATCTACATAAATTTACATATTTATATTGAAAGCCTAAATTATTGATTTTTGCTGATATAATTTTGCCGATCTATTGTGGGTCTTTGATTCGTGCAGGTTTTTCAATGGAAGCTATCATATGCAGTGAAATGGAATCAAAGTATATAAAACCCGCTAAATTAATCGAGGATGGAGACACTGATGGAAGTTCCAAAAGTGATTCTACAGTTAGTAGCGTTATAAGTTTCGAAGATTAGTCGATGATTGATGTTTCTGATCAAAATCTACAGTATTCTCTTCTGGATAATGTCAATGATTCTGGTACTGAAACAAAAGCTACTTGATCGAGTAATTGAGAAGCGATTTTGAAATTTGGGAAGTTAGAACGGTAAACCGTTTTAAAATTGGTTTCAAACCGGATTTATGTGGTTTTTTTATCGGAGTTGATTCATAAACCGTTTAAACCCAGATATATAGAGAAATATATGAGGACTTTTGATTCGGGAAGAAATAAGTTGAGAACTTATATTAGAGAATATTTGAGACAAAGTCGTAGTTTTGGTACAATACGATACTTATGCGGAGTAAACAGGTCATCCATCCTTTAACGTGATTATGACATATGCCATGTCTTGGATTGTTTATAAATTTTTTATTTTGTATATCTGGATTATCTAAGACTTATCTATACCATCATGATTATAATATTCATTTTTTTTTACTATGTTATATGAACTTTCTTTCAATTTCTCAATACAAAATTTTTATTGGATTGGTAATAAAATCATTGTACTCGAGTAGATAATTTTCACCAGTTGTTCATTCAAAATATCTTTGGAGTTAAAAAATTCATGGTTAGAAAAATTATGTCACAAAACAATTTTAGTAATTATAAGAACTAAAATTATGCCAAAATGAAAGTAAAATAACATAAAATTTGTTTAAATTGTTAAAACATTTTATAGGTGGTGCTAAAGAGCATACTTTAACAGTAAAATAATTTTGGGTGTAAGAGCATATTTTTATCGGTAAAACTTACAGTAAAATTGAACGTGGTTATTAATTATATGTTGCTTTGATGAATTCTTTGCATGTAAAATATTTTGTAATAAGTTGTGAAATGTTCTTGAAATTTGACATTAATAATATTTGTAATGATGAGTATTTGACAAAAGTTTTGGTGGGATATAATTTAACTTTAGATTATTGTAATAATTATTATAATATATTTTAAATATAAAAATATAAATAAGTGTATGAAGGTAAATATAAATATAATTTTTTCCTCTAACTAAAATTATTTATATATTTACTTCAGGAAATAAAATTTCTTTTTATATTTTTTAAAAATTGTTTAGGGTTTAAGATTTATTTTCTTCAACAATTTTAAAATCCACACATCGTGCGGACCCTTATCTAATATATATATATATATATATATATTAAGAAAACTCTTCCATTGGTTGTCAAATCGAAGGAGTTTACAAAGAAACATCAACAATTCTTAATTTAGAAGCGTTAATCAGCCTATCATATAATTGTTTTAGATTATGAAAATAAGCTCAAAGCAAGCCAAACTTGTCATAAAGGTTGGAGAAAGAAGACTGACTACTCATCAGGAGACTTTGTAATAGTAACTAACTTCGAGCACTTTGTCTCAATACCATGATACCATTATATTGTTCGATTAAGAATAGTCAATGTCTTCTATTACAAATCTTCCATTCACGAGTATAAAGGTAACAAACTCCATATCTATGGAGACAGATGCAAGTATCATGCAACCTAGTTCTAATGTGGGGGTCTGGATTAGTATAACATTTTGACAAAATCCGAATCATTAAAGATGTTTTTTTTATAAAGCAAACTAAACTTATATTGTGTGTCATGAGATTGTGGATCCAATATATCCTGCCGCCGTGTTTAAATGATTAATTTTGTATTTTATTTTTACAAACTCGTTTAGTAATTGTTTGTTATTTATTTGGTGGTGATCATTTTACTATTTCACCTATCTCAATAAAAATTATTTATCAATTCAATTCTGAGGTTAACAATGACACATTTTCACATAAACTTTATTAATATATATGCTTAGTATATGGGACGATTAATACTATTATACATTCGTTTTCTCGACCCTCTCTCTTCTCTCCCCCGAATTCGCCCTAGCTATCGCCCAAAAGATCAAACTCCGTCTGTCTTCTCCGATAATCGGTGCTCCTCACCGTAGTTATGAGAGGGCCCGTTGTTCTGTTTTTTGTTTGTTTTTGCCTTCGTTTGTGTCGCCTCGTTAGATCTGGTGGATCGATGGTGTGGTTAGAAGCTCAGCGAATGATACGGTCATCACTGTGATGGTTGTTTGACGGTCTTTTGACCGTTTGTTTCATCCTCCTCCGGCGGTTTCAGGAGAACCCTCTTTTGCCTTTGTCAGATCCGGTGGTGTCTTGATCTCTTAGGTGTGGCTTCTCGGTTCTGTGGCCATGGGTTCTTGTTGTCTCCTGTTTGAGTAAGCTGACTTTCCCGTCCTTCACCTGCTCCGTTTAGCTAGGTCTAAGTGTTTAGTGTTGTAGATGTCGTTGAAGTTTGTCCCTTGATTGGGGAGTCTTGTGATTTGGTTAAAGTTTTGATCTTGGGTTTTGTCATTGCGGTAGGAGCGGTCTTTGTTGGGTTGTGTGTTTTCAAGTTGATGGTTTTAATTCTGGAGCTAGCAGCTCCACAGTACGACTCGAAGAATGATATATCTCTTGATCATTCCCTTTGTTTGCTTCCGTTCATGTGCTTCTCATTGTTTGAAGCTGCTTGGTTTGTTTGGTTGCGTTTGCGTTTTATCCGCCCAACCATTGTCTCGTCCATCACCCTTGGTCTACTGTTCAAGTCTTTGATTCCCTTTAGGTTGTTTCCCTTTCTAAGTTTAGGCTTCGGTGTGTTAGAAGTTATGCTATTCTTAGTTGTCCGAAATTGGCTCTTCTCTTGGTTGTTTGTTTCGTTGTGGCTGATAACTTCTTCGTTCCATCATCGTGCTCTTTTGAGTTCAGTTTTATCGATAGGTTAGGCTGCGCTCCTTGTCCTTGCTTTGCAGATCTGACTGCTTTTTGGTAAGGCTTCTTCACAGATGATTCTGGACGCTGTTTTTCGTCATCGTCGCATTCGGAAGCGTTTCGAGTCTTTGATTGCCGGGTTATGAAGTCTTTGGTTATGTTTCTAGAGATTGGTTCTCTTCTTAATAGGAGTTGGTTGTTCTTAGCTTGGGATTGGCCGTGGGCATCCTTGGTAGTTCTCATCCAAGTGGGTCGTGAAAAGAGTTATCTTGAATGCTAAGACTAGTGTATTGTGTAAGGGGTTTTGCCTTGTTGTCTATTTCTTTATTTTAAGGGTTCATCCTCTTTTTTGGGTTTATTTCTCTACTTTGTAATTTTTACTATAGTATCGTTTTATGTCTCCAGAAACTTCTGATCTATGTGTTTGCCAGTTTAATTTCCTTTTTATAGGTTTTAGATTCCGGGATATCCTTCTTTTCCGTCGGCGAAGTTATAATCCATCATGTATCCTTGTAAGTTTTTATAATATCAGTTGACAAAAAAAGTATATGCGACTATTATAAGATCAAACTTTTAATTTATATTATACCCAAAAAGGTGAAATGGTTACGTGAGTGTTCATCACTCAGCAGAGTATATGAAATGTACTGTACTTTGATACACAAATTTTATATGACATATTTATATTATGGTATATATATATATATTTTTCATTTATTTTGATCCTATATTATTCTTGTTTAAGATAATTTTAAATTCGTATTCAAGGAACTTGGTGAGAGGATATCATGTGTCACGATAAAAAGATATTGGATGGGCCATTATGGAAGACATTATCATCATTATCTGCCTGCCCCATCCAGTTATGTCTCTCCACCTATCTCCACTTCCTTAATATGTACAACTTAATTACCAACTTACGTACACAAACACACAATTACGATATTAGATTAGCCAATAACAATTCGACGTTAAACTATGGGTCCTGTATATTGATAGTGGATTAAGAGCTATGTGAAACAAACGGATCATACGTACCAATATATATGCCATTGACTATTTATATTAGCATATATATATATATATATATATATGTAACTTTACGTTAGTTGACTATAAATATATGTATGTTATAAGTACTATAGTAGCAAAGTTGGTTAATTCTTATATATATATATATATATTCATAGTTTATACATAAGCATATATATACTAGTTCTTTTGATCGTATATTTAATAATTTTAACTCCTGACCTTAAAGTTTGGTAACTGTATATCAAAACAATTGCAACCATCAATTTTAAGATTGACTAATTATCTTATTTATATATATATTAATATTTTTGAAGTACATTTTGTGTTATACCCTTTAAGTTTTGTTTATTTAAATTTTTATTTATAACATTAACCCCTAAAAAAATTCCATAAATAACATTGTAAAGAAACTCAAATACTAAACTTTCTTAAATCGACCAACATTTGTTACATTTATGGTCATAAAATCTTAACAATATCTATACATTCCAATTTTTCCAAAAACAGCTCTACCCATTAAAGTTTCAGGCTCCAATTGGTGACCAATATTTAAGAAAAGAATGAGGAAGAATGTCACGTCCTTTTTATTCTACAATTTTTTACCATTTGAAAGTAATATATTTTCCTCTACATTCCTCTACATTTTTTAAAAAATAAGGAACAATAGAACAAAACTGTTCCTCTCCAAAATTGATGAGGAACAAATGGAACAAAAAAAAAACAAATATAAAAATTCATTTTTTTTTATTTTAAAATAAATAAAAAATGTGTTTTATTTATAATATTTAATTTTGTAATAAAGGAATTTTCATATTTTCACATTGTATTGACAGAAATTTTTTTTTTGATATGAATTTTATGTTAAACTAATTTTGAGGCTCTATTAAACATGTATGAATAGTAAAATAAATTTATAAGACTCATATTTATATTGTAAATAAAAACGAAAAATATTTTAAGTTACTTTTAAAATTTTCTTGTAGGTTAAAATTAATTATTAGTATTTAATATGACATATTTTAAATTTAATTTACAAATTTTATTTTGAAATCAAATGTAAAATTTATTATATATACATTAAAAGTAATATTAGAATTATCATTGAAATTTTATTTATTTAATATTTAATATATTTTTAAAAACATTTTTATTATTTGGTTACCATTTATTATTTTGTTCGCAGATTTTCCTTTCATTCCTCAAAAACTGTTTATTCCACTCTCCATGTTCTTTTTATTATTTTTCTTTTTGTTCTTCTAATGGTTACCAATAGGAGCCTTAATCTCATAAAATCACCAAAACTATCTTTGGAGATCTTGTTTGTATAGACTTTCTATAGAAATTTTTGCTTTACATATTTTGATTATAAAATGTAGATTTAGTCATCTACATTACTTGATTTGAGGTACTTAGAGCATCATTACTCCAGCAACCCACTCAAGTTACTCAAAGATTAATTAATCATAAAATTAATACTAAAATAATTAAAGTAATCCACTTAAAACTTAACCAAAATCATCCCTCCACTAGAGTACTCCAATGAAGGTTGCTCATCATTTAAATATTTTTTTATTATTTGTTAATTAATTATCAAATTTTACTAATCTATCATAAATAAAAAAATTATTTATATTATTTATATTATTTATATTACAGTAAATAGAAAACAATAAAATGTTACAGAATTCGGAATATTAAACATATTTTACAAAATTCGGAATATTAAACATAAGATACAAAATTAAAAATATTAAACATATTTTACAAAATTTGGAATAAGATTTATTGTTGGGTTGAACCAAATTTTTGCCAGATTTGCTCAATCAAGTCTTTTTTCAAAAGATCATGCATTTGTGTATCTCGAACGTCATTTCGATTGCCCATCATGTTATTTAGATTTGTTGCCATATCTGTAGAAAACGATAAATCGACATGAGAAGTTCTGCTTCCTTCTCCGTGGTGGAACTCTAATGGATAGTAGAAATTGTAGTCATATCGTTCGTCTTCGACTATCATGTTATGCAATATGATACATGCTATCATTATTTTCCCTATTTTTCTTTTATCCCAAAAAAGTGCGGGATTCTTCACGATTGCAAATCGAGCTTGCAAGACTCCAAATGCACGCTCTACATCTTTCCGGCATGCTTCTTGATATTGAGCAAAGAGTTTTGCTTTTCGGCCACAAAGAAGTGTAATGGATTGGATAAAAGTTGCCCAATTGGGATATGTACCGTCAGTGAGGTAGTACGCCATATTGTATTGCCGTCCATTGACAACATATGTAACTCTCGGAGCTCGGTCCTCTAGGATATCATCAAACACCGATGAGCGCTCCAAAACATTGATATCATTTAACGTACCTGGTGGTCCGAAAAATGCGTGCCAAATCCATAAATCTTGGGATGCCACAGCCTCTAGTACGATTGTCGGTTTTCTAGATCCACGTGAATATTGTCCTTTCCATGGAGTTGGACAATTCTTCCACTCCCAATGCATACAATCTATGCTCCCTACCATTCTGGGGAAACCATGATGTTCTCCAATATTCAATAATCGTTGGAGGTCTTCCGCTGTAGGTCTTCTGAGATACTCGTCTCCAAAAAGATTTATAATTCCCTCTACAAATTTTTCAAGGCATTTGTGGGCGGTTGTTTCAGCTAGTCGTAAATATTCATCCAGTAGTCATCTCGTCTTTGTCTGAAGTATGGGACTCCATTCTCAATAGTATTAACAATACGAATGAACAATGGTTTGTTCATTCTAAAACGACAGCAGAGCATAGCGTGGGTGTATGTCGGATTATCACTAAAATAATCATTCCACAACTGGTTGTGGCCTTATTCGCGGTCTCTATTGATGTGCACTCTATGGAATATTGGAGCTGCTGGTACTTCTGGGTGAGTGTAGTGGTATTGAATCTCTTTACTATACTATCAACCTCCTCCTCCACCATTTCATCAACGTCTTGATCAGAACTCCAATTAGACATTTTTGACACTTTGAGATTGTTATGTGTCTTATGGACAGTTTGGTTTATAAACTAATGAAATTGTTTTTGAAGTAAGGGTAGAAGTAAACTTGTTTTTGTTTTGGTTTTGGAATCGGTAGTGTTTTGGTACTGTTTTTTTTTTGCTTTTGAATATTAAAGAAGAAGCAATGAAGAGAAAAGAAATGAAAGAAGAAACAATCGGAGAATGGAGAACAATGAAGTAGAAGTTATCTTCAATATATAGACCTAGAATTAGACACAAAACCAAACAAAAACAAAACCCATTCACGGGTTGAGATACAAGCATTCGACCAAATCAACACCCATTCACGGGTTGAAAAGTCTTACAAACCTTACAAAAGGTGGACTAAACACCACAACACAGATCCGAAAGAGAAGCAACATTCACGGGATTCTACTACTAAAAGCCATACTAAAAGACACTAACAGACAAGAACATTCACGGATTGCCTATTTTAGATATTGCACTCGCTACTTGTTTCCCTTCACGTGACATCGAAGTATCTTCATGTCTCCGCAAAAACCTGCAACAAAAGACAACAACAGTTAAACACAAAAGAGTTAAATATCACTTCACATCATATATCACACAACACAGCATCAATAATTAAAACACAACAAGGATCAAGAACAAGAGAGTTAAAACACAACACATCATCAATAATTAAACACAAAAGAGTTAAAACAAGACAAGTGAAGATAATATAACCTAGATGGTTGCCACCATTTGATCAACCAGTTTGTCCCTAAGTATAACTTCAGCGGGTGTTAGTTCACCCTTGTTAATCAGGCTGTCTAGCAATCTCATCTTGGCGTGTCTCTCCTTAGCTGCTTGTTCTTGATCTTTCATTGCTATGATCCGATCTAACTTTCCACCGAACCATCTTCAACATCAATACTCACTGAGGCCAGTTTCTTCCCTTTTTTCTTAGCAGCTTTAACCCCCGAAGGCCTCATTTCAGCTCCATCATTGGCTGGACTCGACGAGTATGTTCCGTCTGATTGTAGCTTCGTCCTCTTAGAACTACATTCCTCCATGATCCATTTCTGATCATGCTTCAGTTCCCTCCAGCAATGCTCTAGAATAAATGGTTTTTTGATGTCGTTCATGTAAATCTCATGCGCCAATTTGATCACATCGTCTTCTGATTCTCCACTCTTCTTTCTAGTACTAGCTTGTGTGTAACATCCAACAAACTTGTTAACTTGATGGTTTATCTTGCTCCACCTGGCCTAGCATTGACTAGCCCCTCGACCGTTTGAACCGGTCCCTCCACCATTTGATTTGTAGTAGGCAGCGACTCTAACCCAGAAGCTATTTAACCGCTGCTCGTTACTCACAACTGGATCCTTGCTTGTGTTTAACCAGGCGCTTATGAGGTTGATATCCTCATGTGCACTCCACCTCTTCCTACTTCCTCTGCCTCCATCTTCTTCATTGTCGTCCACTGTAACTTCAATACAGTCTTCAGATTCTGATTGGGTGCTAAGATTAATAGGTTGAGAAGAGAATGGAGAGCTAAATTGGATAGGCTGAGAAGAGAATGGAGATCTAAATTGGACAGGCTGAGAGGTCTGTGCAGAATTATCATAAACGTTTGAGTTTTTTTGAGAATTCAAAAGATCCATGAAATGAGGCGGTTGAAAACCAAAAGGGTTTGTAGAATCCATTGATTGTGTTGTAGAGAAAAGGGTAATGGTGTAGGTTAGTGTTTAACATAGAAGGTTTATATTGAGGTCAAGGTTTGTTTAAAGTTAAAGAGTGTTTATTAGTACAATAGATATACTTTTCAGTATATCTCTTTGAATAGACACTTGTTTTGCTTTTTTCAGAAAATATTTGGCTTCAAAAAAAGTATTCCAAAAGGTGGGTTTAAAGTCAAGACTAATTTCAATTTCAATCATTATGGGTTCAAATCAAATATCAATTTAAATAAATATTTTCAAATAAATCTTTTTCGTTCTGAGATTCAAATCAAATATCAATTTCTTTTGATTAAAAAAAACAAACAAAATTGATGGAAAAAACTAAAATGATATCACAAAAAAAAAAAAAAAAACAAGATACGGGACATGAAGGGAGCATACCTTCTCAAGTAAGAGAATCCACTCCCAATGTCAAGTTGATGATTGCACTCTCAAGTAAGAGAATCTAAAAAACAATCAATTGTACCACATACTCAACAAACGAAGCCACATCAAGACATGATTGAACTAAAACTGCATTTACGACTTACCTTCTCAGCATTTTCTTCTTCTTTGTTCCTGCTTTAGGTTCCATAGATTCAACATTCCTAACATGCCCTTCTCCTACAAAAGAAGTTTAGGTTATATAAAAAAACAATAATGGGAGTTGGCATATACCTTAACAGCTTCTATTAAGTAATAATCAATAATGTCATTTCTCATAATGGAATCAGCAACAAGAATGGAATAAAAAATATCATACCCTCCAAAGAGCGGAGCTTTTCAGCAAATCTTTCAAGTATCTGGATCTTCTTTTCACGAGTAACTTCAGATGTTCCGTTAACAAAGTTAATAGACACATCCAAATCACTCTGAGAGGTATACATATCCATCACAAAAGACCCATACGCCTCAAGGACATGGCTCTTCTCTTCTGAATCACCTAATGAACAAGATAAATAAATAAAAACCTCTGCTAACATTCGTTATCAGTCAAGCTAAATAAGATAAAAAGAAATCTTAGATTACCATAAATATCAACAGTCATATCATTAAGGCTTCTCACCAATTCCTTCCTAATATCGTAATAAGCAGAAACCGGTCAAAAAGAGCAGTATACATCATTTAATACCTTATCAAGGTCAACTAAGTTATAACTTCCAATCTTATATTTCGTTAACGCTATGGCCAAAGTGTTCTTCACCTTCCTTCGTATCGCTGACAATCCATAAACAAGAATGATTGAGAAACTCTGGAAATAAACACAAAAAATCTAAGAAAAAATTTCATCAAAGAGTAAAAAAGTATTAACCTTTACTTGAAACGTTTGTTTCGTCAGATACATTTCCTCGAAAGTCCATGATACCTCTCTGTCTAATAAAACCTGCAAATATAACATAGAAACCATTCACATCAAAACTAACGAAATCAAAAGAAATCATAGTCAAATAAGAATCCCCATAACCTAAATTACTAATCAAACTAAGATCTAAAGGTTCATTCTTTATAGCATTCGAGTCATTTTTGAGTCCATCTTCTCTATAGCATTCGAGTCATTTATAACATATATCAGCTAAAACTTTTGTATCTCCTGAAACAAAAAAACGAGAAGCATAACCATTAGAAAGTTCCATCAATCCCATTCAAAAAGTACTCATCTAAGAGATATTGAGAAAGCTGATATATGTTATCAAACAAATAAGAAACAACAAGTACCTTGCGACCAGCTAGCAGAACCATGAGGACGATGAAGGATGTTACGGGAACAAGCAAGTGGTCTAAGCTGATGCTTATGTTCTTCCATCTTCTCTATCAGTCTCCATTGCTCCAAAATACTTCTTCACACAACAAGGGTTTCATAAACTAAGCATCTTTGGCCACAAAATTCAAATTCTGATATAGTATAACTACGGATTGTACCACTGAAAACAAAAACTGGTTCTTTCAATCCTACAATACTCGTTTTCTGTGTATAAACAAAAAGAAACAACAATAGAAGACGAATCAGAACAGTTCCTACGAGTAAACTCTGATGAACAACAAAACATCACAACACCTAAATCAGCAAGAACATATCAAAGATTCCGAACATAAGATCTACAATACCAAGATTAGCCAAGAGAATCTATCTAAGAGTTAGCCGAAACCAGTAAACCCTCCAAACAAATCTCAAAACCAACATCAAACATTAAAAAATCTCACAATCATATCGAATTTAATCCTAAACCCTAACATTAACAACATGCAATAAGTAAGAGATGAGAAGACAAACCTTCTCTGTCCGATTCGTCTCCCAGTGGATCTCGCCGTCCGCTTTACGCCATCAGAAGACTAAGCCGTCGTCGTTGTTGCATAAGGAGGTTCATCGTCGTGAGAACAGAAGCGTCAAGTCTTCCGGTTTAAGTCGATCGAAGTGGGCATCTTCTTCCTCAACCAAAACCCTCCAGTTTTAGCCGGCAAAATCTGATGGTTCCCGGTGAATCCACTGATTTCCGGTTGTTCGTAGTTTGTGTCGCCGACTCTCTCGAGAGATAAGAGAGAGACAGTGTCGGGAAACAAAAGAAAAGAAAATAGGGAAATAAAAGAAAATTAGGTTTTATATTTATGATTCATCCAATCATATTTAGCCACATAATGTTTCTCTTGAGTTGCTCCAAATGCTTCCGAAAGAAACGATATTCAGCTTAATGGACTAAAATACAGATTTTTAATACAGTTTTGAGGCCCAATTGCAAGAGTATCACTGAGAGTAATTGCCAGTGGAAATGGTTTTAGGGATTGATTCCTTAGATTTCTCAAATTATAATAAATAAAACTAAATAATATTATCCTATGATGTTTCTATAAATTGAAGTACATTTGGTTTCCTTTAAGTTATACTTATTTACAAAGTTAATCTTTAAAAAATTGCATATACAAACAGAATCAATTAGATTCCTAAAATGTCTCTACAAATTTGGTTTATAATTTCCTAAAACAATTTATATATTAAGAAATTTATTACATTTAATAACATATGCCAAAAATATTTATACAATATTTTCTTCTTTTAAAAACTCTAATATTCAGTAATAACTATATTTTTTCATATGAACAATTAAAACTTTAATGGTTATTAATATGCTGATAAAAAATACAAAAAATAATTATTTCATGGGTTAAATCTAATAAATTAGAGTATTTATAATATAAATTAATATGCGGTATACTGCAAAATAACTTTTATGGATATAATTCTTTCACGGTTAAATCTAAATAACTTTAAACTTACGGATTAAATTTAAAAACACTAAAACTTTAAAAATATAATAATGTAAGAATAATTCTTTCACGGGTTAAATCTAAAAATCAGTAAAAATTTCTATTTTTATAACCATAAGAAATTCGATACGTTACAAACGTAATATTAGTATAAAATATGAATAAAACTAAATAATTGTCGCGTGTCTGCGGTATAGAACTGATCAAATTTTATAATTAACAATTAAAATACAATTATACAATCTTAAACACTAAACAAAAGAAACAAAATTAACAAACAAATACAATTTTTTAAAAGTTAATTTTTTTTGTTGTAAAAATATTGTCGTGCGGTGTACCGCGGGTTAAAATTTAGTATATATATATATATATATATATATACAAGTTACATATGTTACTTTTTCATCACTAATTTTAATTAGTGTATATTTTCTTATACCATATTATAATGTAATTAGTTCCAAAAGAATGCCATTATATATATATATATATAATGCTTGTGGGAATGAATGTGGTGTTAAAATGTGTGCATATCTCCAATGTATATTTCTATTTTTTTTCTCTAAAATAGAGTAACTCTAAAATAGAGCATGAGTTAGTGTAAAAAAATAAAGGTAAGAATAAATTTGTTCTATATATAGAGCAACATGGAGAAAATGTTGTTCTATATAGAGATTTGACTCTAAAATAGAATAGGGTTGGAAGTGCCCTTACCTCCCATATAATAGAAAGGAATTTTGTTTTCTTTTCAAAGTTTTATTGTACAAGTACATATATACTTTCAGTTCATCATGTTAATTCACTCGCATATATGTAACATATATACTTTCAGTTCATCACGTTAATTCACTGGCATATATGTAGTGGACAATATATATATATATATATATATACAGATCGAGCTTTAGTCTGGTACTATATATATCTCTGCATAGTAAATCGTGGGAACCGATCTTAACACTAACAACATGAACTCTTATCTTGTTTGGTATAGTTCGTTGAACTCGTATAGTAAAGCATGCACCGACCATGACAATATAAGAATACGCCGCTTTGTCCATATTTTTTTAAACTATGTTTGAATCCGCCGTATAATATTATTTCTTTTATTTTGTTAGATATATTATATTTATGAATGCTTTGCCTTTCGTGTCTAAGTCAAAGAGTAAAATAAAATGTTTTATATATTGTGTGTATTAAATGAAAATCAAATATTTTTTGTTTCTGTTAGGTTTTGATGCATGGTATATTTGACATATATCACACTTTCTTAAACTTATATATCATTCTGTCTATTATTTTTGTGTTTATTATGTCAAATGTATCAGTCTGCATCCATTTTAGCTTGTTTGATTTGTAATCTACATGGTCTTGCTACTACTCGCATAGGCTTGGCCGCTAAACCCGCGACCCGCATAGGCTTATCCACTAAAACCCGCAATCCGCATAGATTTCTATGTGACTGTAAAACCCCTTCTACTTGTTTAGGAAGAAAAAATATTAAAAAATTTTGTGTTCAATGTTATGTTCAATAACCCTTGTTAAGTCCAAGCGGACAGACCTCTAAAATATATTTAAAAATAATTGAAAGAAATCAAATTGTTTTTAAATATAAATTAATATTTTCCTATTTAAATTAATATATTTTGTATTTCGTAAGTAATTTAGTTTTTATACATCAAAACTCTTTATAGTATCACATATATTACATTAGTGTCTTTACAACATTAATATCTTATAAGTTTTTATAGAAAAAATGTTCCATTTGCAAATCTTTTGATATGAGATATGAGATATAATACTTACAACAAATTTTTTTTAAGAAAAACTCAAATTCTGATAATTAATGTACATACATTATAAATTATTTTTAGATATTTATACTATACATGAATCAAATATGTAATAATATTTTAGGATAACATTTATACTGCAACTTATTGTAACCTATGTACTCTAATTTGTTTTCTTAACAACACAAAATAACTCATTTACTATTTGGGCCTTTAATTCTACACCAAAGCCCATACAACTTTCCTTCCTCCACCTTACGACACAACAACTCCCTTCGTCGTCGTCGAGGTAGAGAGAGAGAAGAGAAGAACAACTCCCTTCTTCTTTTCTAATTCTTTCTTCCTGTAATTTCTCTTGTTTTCATACTTGATTCTATTGTGTAGGTTTAATCAAAGATGAGACTCCAACAAAAGCACCCAATTCTGGTTGATCCGAGGTTCGTATCTAACCAATTCACAACTTCGTTTTATAATTTATGTGGTTGTTGATCTTCAAATTTAACCCAGTTCGCAATTCAAATAACATATACCTTTCGAATTGAACATTACCCAAAAAATATTTGTAAATCTGATGACAATAATTTCCGATTATATACTGATAATCATGAAAAATCAAATTCAAAATTTGGGGTTTATACAATCTCAAAATCGAATATGAATTTTGTAAGTTTGTTTTCGTTGAAGTAAGCATCTCAAATAACTTAATTCAGGTTTTAATATGAATCAAAGAGACCTTATTTCAAAATCTATTTTTTTTAAAAAAAAAGATGGAATTTTATCCCAAATTGACAAAGGGAAAATGTTCAACTGATCTCCATTCTCCTGGAATGATCTTGTTTCCACACCGGTTCATCAAGTCATTTTTCATGGAAGCGTGGATCTTTGTACCCTGAAATAACATTAGATTTGTTTAGTTTTATAAAAATACAACTTGAATATGTATGTATACAAAATGGTGATAGTTTAAAAAAAATTATTTATACTCACTTCACTTGAACGTCAGCGAGTACCATGTTCAAGGTTTCACCAAATTTTGCTGTATACGTCTTCCAGGTATGAAGAATCCAAACTTGAACTTTCCATGAAGTTTTCTAAGGCTTAACATCTCAGATGAATGCCAAGGCTGCAGCCATTGGCAATACTTTTTGTATGTTTAGCTACTTTTAAAGGAGGAATGATAAGTGTTTGATGATTTTCAGAGTGAGTTTGATGATCATATTTATAGATGAATAGTA
Source organism: Camelina sativa (assembly GCF_030686135.1). Lineage (NCBI taxonomy): Eukaryota > Viridiplantae > Streptophyta > Magnoliopsida > Brassicales > Brassicaceae > Camelina > Camelina sativa. The sequence goes on along the minus strand of NC_141895.1, from coordinate 15,105,898 downwards.
GCTTAGGGTTTAGGTAAAAAAGTTTGAATGTTAGTTTTTTGTGAAAGCAAAAAATTTTGGATACGCTTAACAGAAAAGGATACTTCGCCAATTTAGAATGAATGATGGTTGATTTACGGGAAATATTCAATATATGACGAAATATTTGACCGATGATTATGGAATTTTGGTTTATTAGATAGTTATAATTTTTTTAGAAATAGAATCGAGATTTTGTGGTGATTAAGTTTTGAAGATTTCTTTTTATTCGTATATTCCTTCAATTATGTGTGAAACAACTAATGGGCAAGGCTTTTTTGGTGGTTTTCGTACAGGCCAAAACGACATTCACGTGAAGCCCAACAACATACAAACCGGATTATACGTGAAAGGACGCGGATCCTTTCTCCAAACGGGTCGGGTAATGTCGATTCTTTATTTTTTACAAAATTACCCTTCCAATTTCAATAAACACTCTCCTTTACAGTTAATTGAATGGCAATCTGGAAAATTTTGAGCAATTTTCAAATTTGTACTTTTCTTTTACTTATATAGAGATTATTTTTCCATTGTGTTCTCTTCCTAGCCAATTATAATAAATACATTAAAACTAACAATTTTGGAGATATAGAACATTTTGACAAGAACCAAGTGCATGTGCATTGTTCATGGTTAATTGGCTCAATATAAGTTAAAAGATGTGTTACATTTAATTTAGAGAGGGGATGAAGATGATTTGCGTTCGTGAACCCGTCACAAATATTATCAAAAATCTGAAACTTCCTAACTATATTAAAAGGAGAAAAGAAAACTTTCAGACAAGATTGACGTTACTGTTTAGAGCTGGGTGGAAAGAAAAAAAGTGCCTTAGTGGTACTTATGGAATAATGTAGATTTCTATATAGATAGGTACATATTAGGGGCTATGGCACATTTTATGACATGTGTCCCTTTTTTGGAACCTTAGTTCAAGCTTTTGAATATATTAATTTATAGTTTCGCTAAAAATAATTATAATTATCATATTTATCAACATTTGGAGATAATGTGACACATCGGCTCACAATAATATACAGACAGAAATTTCAATATTAAAATAAACGCGTGCCAACAATTGATTGATGATAGCTAGAATATTCATGATGAGAATTTGTATATGTATATATATATACATATTTCAATTCTTTTTATTAAATAAAATTTATAAAAGTTATAATGGTCACGAATGGCAATGCAAAACATGATGAATGAATGTGTTTTTAGATGTGAGAGTTATTCGATTTAATAAAACAAGACTTTTGATTTGTAACAATTATAGTGATTTGAGAGTTGGTGATCCAATATTATTACTACTATATGAGACAGTCTTTAGTTCTAGCAAATGTAGACAAACAAAAGGAAGAAAAATTCTAACTAATCCAGAATACTTATTGCGAAGTCTTATGAAAAAATTTTGTGAGATACATCAAAACAATTATCAAACGTAGACAGTCATAATGATAGTATTCATCACAAGCCAATGTACCAATTGGGGTCTCCTTATACAACACACCACAATTTGTTGATGTTTTTTTATTGGTTATTTCTTAATTTTTTTGTTGATTTTTTTAGTCGTATTATACCCCTAAACATCAAAAGCTCTACATCTTAAGAATTACTATATCCTTTGTGTACAAAATTATGAAATCAAAAGAACTAAGAGAATGCACAAGAGTCTTCTCATTTCATGATTAACGTACGGCCGAGTTCTCTCATTCCACACAAAACACAGACTCCTAAGTAGCTTTTTCTACCAACCAATCACTTTTTTATTTTATTTTTTTTAAAATACCTTTTTCCAATTATAAGTGAACAATTGGATCACTTAAATTATTGCTGTTAATTCTGTCAACCAATTAGGTATCAACATTCTCAAAGCTCATTTTTAGTGATTTTTCTATCAGAGTAATCAAGTATCAAATGTCCACTAAAACTAAAAGGATCTACCAAATCACCTTCAAAACTAAAAAAGAAGTCATATCCACAATAATGCAAATCACTATAAACTATAACGTTATCAATTAGTTTTGACTGTTTTAGGATGACGCGGTTCCTATAGGACAAAGTGCTTGGTAGAAAAGGAAATACATAAATCACATCAAGTTTGACTCAATATAAAAAAGAAACAACACACACACACACCATATTCAACTCTCTAGTACTCTAAAATAATTACATTTATTAGGTCAGCATGACGCTAAGCCTGAGTAATACACCCACATCCACATGTACACATGCATGTGTGTTTCTGCCAACACATACATTCGATGTCGATAAAGGCTTCTACAGTCTTCTATCATTCCGCATTCATAATGAGTCATCCACTCATAATCCTTACGAACATTAGTTATGCGTCTACAAGTCTAGTACATTCTGAGAGATTCAGTGCAACTAAAGACTCATATAAGTTTTCTGAAGCGCTTATTAAAAGTCGTCTTGCAAGATTCTTAATCTCTCGATCGGTAAATGTCTTTGAAGATTTTGATGGCAGTACATAAGCTTGGTTGTCAAACTTAATCTATTTTCGACTTTTCTTAGAACGCCGTATACAAAAATGCCATCATTTTCATTTGAATAATAAGATGTGCATGCGTATAAATTTTTAAAGCATCGTTTATGAGTCAAAACGTAGGACCGAAACAAAAAGAGTAAAATACGTGTAAAGAAGATGGGAACATTTTCAAATGAAACGTATATGAATTGTGGTCTGAACGAAGTCACTTTTACTCGTACTCAACGGTTTTAGACAACCTATTTAGATTTTTCTAAGTGAAGACAAAGGCAAAGATGTCCATGAGCTACCTTATTATTTTTATTTTTCTGGTTTACAAATGCTTCAATAACCCTTCTTTAGTCGTATTCATTTTTAAATCTATATTCATTGTTCTGTTATTCTAATCATTTAAATAATGAAAGAGGCAACCATGCAAAAAGAAAATAGAATTTTACAAAATAGATTAGTAATCTATGGTGGACTTTTCAACTACTGTTCTACTATGAAATACCTAGAAATTTTTCTAAAAGATTAAATGTTTATATCTTTATTTAAACTAAAACATAATGTGATTTAATTGGTAGAATAAAAGATTCGTCGTTTAATTTGTTTCCCAAGTTTAATGCATTAGTAGTAGACTTTCCCAAACCAAAGCTCAAGGTTATTACACAATCATTGGTCAAAAAACATACTTCCTCTTTTATTATATATTATGTTTTAGAGGAGATCTTTTGTTTTATAATTTAAAATATTTTTAAGTTTCTATACAACTTTTATATTAATTTAATATTTTATATTATGTAATATTTTTTTATGATCGGTTAAATTTTTTAAAATAAACACTTCTTAATTTACATGTTTTTAGTTAAAACATCCTATATTTTGAAACGGAATGACCATCATATATCATATGTGGATATAGGTGGAAGTTTGTAAAAACTGAAAATTTTAATATACAATGATCAAAATACATATAAGATTATATAGAATTTATATACAAACCAAAAAATATTATACTTATGAAAAGTAAAAATATAATAAGTCCAAAAAACCAAACTTTGTTGGCACTGTAATCTTCAAGACCTTTACACCTCATCTCTCTCACCTAAATCTAATCATGTAAACCTAATATAATTTTTTCGACATCGCAAAATTTGCATGTTCATATCAACTGAAGAGGCCCTATTAAAAATGAGCAAACGAGTGCCACAAAGCTGAAAATAGTACTATTAATATTGCTGAAACTAAAAAGAGTGTATTATTAATATTTTTCAAGTGATAGTGAGCCTGAATACGTGGAAGTATGGAACCCAAAATACAAAGCAAAAAGAGAAAGTGACCCAACGAGACAATTCTCTCCAACTCTTTTGGTCGCTAAAAAATAAATATATTTTTATTTCTCTAAATTTCTCTCAACGTTCTTTCAAATTCCCCCCAAAAAATTAGAGTAAAGAAGGTATATTTAGGTTTTTCTGTCCCCCCATTTTTACAAAAGAGACCATTTACTTTTAAATGAATTCAAACCAACCCAAAAGTGGAAGAAAGCAGCAAATCCCAACTGCTAAAGTCATCAACATCCCACAGGCTCATCATACTGTTCTCTATAATGTTGTCCACACCATCATTATTATCATTATTATTACTATTACCATAATCGGACCACTCGAAATCCGGAAACTGCAAATCCTTCAAGAAACTCGAATCATTAGAAGAATTCGAAGGCGTGGACGTGGATGAAGACATTGTTGAGTTGCTGCAGATAAGCTCTAAAGACTCTGGATCAATAAGAGGAACATCTTCGACACTATACTCAAGATTCATCGCATTGAACTGATCATCATCCAAAGACTCTTCAAGTCTTGACGTGTTCTTGGTGTTGTTGCTTTCTTTGGTTAGACAATAACTAGTTGGTTCCTCAAGATTCTTCTCGGCTGTTTCTTGTAAAGGCATTTGAACTTTCTGCAGCTTCTTGACGGGTTCTTCGTCCTCTTGTTCGACGATAGAGAGTGGTTTATGCGTGAGAGGGTCGATCCCCATTTTTCTTAACTTCTTCTTGATGTGAGTGTTCCAATGGTTCTTGATTTCGTTGTCTGTTCTTCCCGGCAAATGAGAAGCTATCTTTGACCACCTTCACATACCAAATAAAAAAACGAAACCTCAGAAACATAGCATATATCGAAACTTGAAGCTCAAGTAAGAAAGTTTTTTAACCTGTTACCGAGTTGGGAATGGAGATCAATGACCATCTTCTCTTCGTAATCAGAGAGAAGACCTCTTTTAAGGTCTGGTCTGAGATAATTCGTCCAACGAAGTCTACAACTCTTACCACACCTAAGTAGACCAGCAAGCTTGGGAACAGCTCTCCAACAACATTGTCCATTGGTGAGGATGAAGTTCATGAGCTTCCTGTCTTCTTCTGCAGTCCATGGTCCTTTCTTCAACCCTACTTTATCACAGCATGGTTGTCTCCCCATTTCTCTCTCTCCCTCACTCTGTATACTGTTTCTACGACTCTTTAGGTTAATGAATAAAACGGAGTTAATTTTTCTATCTTTCTCAATCTCTTGTCGTTGTCCTGAGAGAGTTAATGTTATTGCAAGTTGAAGAGAGAGTTGGGTAAGCTTGGCAACCACCTATATATATGCATACATATATATATATATATATGTATATATATATATATGTATAAGGAGAGCAGATAGAATGTAATAAAGTTTTAGCACTAAGATTTTATAATTCAATCTTTTCAAATCTGGTTCACACACAGGTGGTCCATTTTCCCTTTTTTGTTTGGCATTTTGTTTTTATAATTATAATTAATGGATATGATAATAAAGCTTTATTTCTTTATTATTGTCTTGTTATCTTAAATTTTTAAAAGGAATTGTGTGTATGTATTATGTGATTCAATACCTTATATTATTTCATCAGTGAAACGACCTGACCCGTTTTTTTTTTAATAATAAATAATAATAATATAATAATAATCATAAATAACTATGACTAGTGGTTCCATATCCACTAGCCACCTAACCACAATCATAATCAACAGCTGCAATAACCAATATCATTAACCAATAATTCACCAATCATAATCCAATAACCAACATTAATTCCAAATCATAAACTAATGATCCAAACAGCATAAACCAGAGAACCAGCAATCCTAACAACATTTTAGGACTCAACTCTAGCAACCTAGCAACGCCAGACAACAATTAATCGAGTCCCTAGAACATCTTCCTCTTCATTGCCTTGATTTCACGATCACACTTTCCCTTTACCTGCACCACAAACACAAATTGAGATGCATGAGTATTTGATAAATACTCAGTGAGGAAATCCTCTCATCTACTGGGCTATACTCACAAGCAATAAGATCTCTCATGCCACAAACAACAACAATAAAACAAACCAGGAACATGAACAAGTGACCCGACACGATCCGGTTACTGTCAGAATGGTGTCGACCGATACCAAAAGGTGTCGACCGACACTGGACATCTGGTGTCAACCAACACCACTTGGGTGTCGACCGACACCTGCTCGACACCCCCGAAACCCTAACGGTGTCGACCGACACCTCCACATGGTGTCGACCGACGCTCGCTAAGTTCCCGAGCCGTCCTCGCGTTAGTGTCGACCGACACCACATTGGTGTCGACCGACACCATTGTCGAGCAGTGATTTCCTTCGAACAGAACCTCTGAATCTCGCCTCCAAACTTCTCCTCTTCGTCCCACACAATCCCAGGAACAAATCCAAGCCTCAGGAGCTACGAAAAACTCACAAACAACCAAAAACAAACAACCAAACAACACACAATATCACAGAAACAAAGATCTTAGCTTAGATAAGCCATGGTCATGCACTCACCTTAGCCAACAAAGAGATCTAAGCCCAAAGGACGAACCTACCACCACAAAAACCTTCCCACCACGTTCCTAGCCTTGGATCTTCACTCTCACAGCAAGATCTCTCCAAAAATGCCTTCAAATCTCACAAACTCTCACAAGAACTCTTAGAAACTGTTTTCTCCTCTTTTTCTCTCAAAAACAACAAACGGCGACCAAGACAAAAATAAAACACGACCTAGGTCGTTTTCCCACTTAAATATCTCAGTTCAATGGTTTTTCCTAAACCAAACTGGTCCAAATCGATAATTAAATCAATCTGGTCGAACCAGAAATAAGTGGTGTCGACCGACACCACATGAGTGTCGATCGACACCCACCCCCAAAACGCAGAGTTTTGGTTCGCGGGCGCTACAATTCTCCCCCACCAAAATAGATTCATCCTCGAATCTTGAATAACACTCAACCAAGGACTCAAGTGCTACCGACTCCACGGCCCGCACTCCTCCGACTGATATACGAAAAGTCACCTCTAGGTGATAGACTCACGCTCCAGGCGTTATTTGCTCTCGACTTTTAGACTTTCCTTGTCTCATAGGCCTAAACCTTGAGTTTTTATTGGCTCTTCATCAGACCTAAGTCTGCATGCCATAATGTTGGCTCCTCATCGGGCCTAAACCCGCATGCCATAATGTATAAGGAGAAATCCAATATTCGTCTCTCGGGTCGTCACCCTATAGCGCGCCTTTGGATCGTCATCTGAAGTTGATATACCAACCACACTCTCAAGCCACAAATTCTTGGAATATGGCGGTACTAGGAGAACCGAAGTCCCCCAAGAGTCGCGAGCAAACAATTCTGAACACGTCTGAGTCCTATTCCTAACCAGGTTCCCTTCCCATGGCTCGCGTAAGACAACACAATGTCCTACCAACCACATATCCCCTCACTGGAATACCCCATGACCACACAAGGATCATCTCACTGCCCCACGGGCCACCACGAAGGCCAAACAAATGTCCTAAACAGGACCGCCACAAAGGCCAAACAAATGTCCTAAACAAGACCGCCACAAAGGCCAAACAAATGTCCTAACAGGACCGCCACCAAGGCCAAACAAATGTCCTAAACAGGACCGCCACCAAGGCCACTCGTCCCGAAGGACTGTCACGAAGACCATCTGTCCCGAAGGACCGCCTCAACAGGCACTTTGGCTAAACAGCCCACCACGAAGGCCACACAATGGCTAAACAGCCCGCCACAAAGGCCACACAATGGCTAAACAGCCTGCCACAAAGGCCACACAATGGCTAAACAGCCCACCACGGAGGCCAAACAACGGCTAAACAGCCCGCCACGAAGGCCACACAACGGCTAATCAGCCCGTCACAAAGGCCACACAAGCCCTCTCCTAGGCTCTCCGCCACCAAAAATGGACAAATTCTAACTCACATAAAACTTTCCATTTTTTAGCACTTACCACATCTGGAAACTTTCCACTTATAGAAACTTCTAATTCAGGAAACTTCCCTCCAAAACACTGCTTTGCGAAAATTTTGTACACCAAACACCACCTCATTTTGTTACTGAGTCGCACAACCAACCACCCCAAGCGACTGAGTAACAAGAGAGATGGGCTGGAATACTCCATTTCCGCTCCATCCATGGACTACAGATGGGACCATGCTAAGCAAGCTCAAGTCGTGGCTTGATTCTCATACCACTTCTTAAACATTTCCTTCATCCTCGCCTCAGGCTCCCAAGTCTGCTCCTCAACAACATCACAGTCCCACAGGACTCTCATCAAAAGAATCTTCTTCTTCCGAAGTTCCTTGGTCCTCCTCTCGAGAACCCTCACTGGTCTTGCCTCCAAAGTCATGTTGGGCTGAAGATCCTCGGGGATCTTAGCAAACAACTGGTCATCCTCACGGAGACACTTCCGCAACCAAGACAAATGGAAAACCTTATAGAATGCTTGCATACCCTCAGGTAACTCCAATCTATATGCCACTGGTTCGACTCGCTCAATCACTCTGAACGGACCCATATACCTCGGACTCAATTTAGTCTCAGTCAATGACCTGTTCGGACCCCGTAAAATAGCCATGTTCAACTTGAGCACCCGAATCTTCTTCGAGGTCTCCTGAACAAAATCTGCCCCGTACATGCTCCTCTCCCCCACCTGAGTCCAGCATAATGATGTACGACACGACCTCCCATACAAAGCCTCATAAGGTGACATCCCGATATTCGCCTGGTAACTGTTGTTGTAAGCAAACTCAACCAAACTCAAATGATCAGCCCAATGACCACCCCAATCCAACACACACATCCTCAGCAAATCCTCCAACGTCTAGATCGTCCTCTCTGACGGTCCATCTGTCTGGGGATGATAAGCTGTACTCATATACGCTGGCACCCCATGCAACCTGACTATCTCCTTCACATACTTCTTAGCCAAGACTGCTGCTCCATCAGTCTTCTCAATGGTGAGAAAATGTCCTGACTTAGTCAACCGGTCCACAATGACCCAAATAGCATCAAACGTCCTGGACACTGGCAAACCAACCACGAAGTCCATAGTAATCATATCCCACTTCCACTCTAGAATGGGAAGACTCTTCAGCACACCACCTGGTACCTGATGCTCAGCCTTCACTAGCTGACATCACACCTCGCAACCCAACTAGCCACATCCTTCTTCATCCCGACCCAGTGATAGTACCTCTTGAGATCTTGGTACATCTTAGTCGCTCCTGGATGAATAGAGAACATGCTAGCATGAGCCTCTCTCAGAATTTCCTGCCTCAACTCCTCATCCTTGGGCACCCAGATCCGCCCATGCACCAGAATAGTGCCATTAGCCGAAACCTGATACTCCGAGTCAACATCCTTTGAGGCATTCACCAGCCCCAAATCCGACTCCTGAGCCAACCGCACTCTGCTCAAAAGATCTGCTCTATCAGCTGCAACCAAACCCAACGGCTCCTGAGAAACCGTACACAAGCTCAACGCACTGATCTCTCCTACCAGAGAATCCATATCCTGCTCTTGAGCTGAAGCTGCCCGCTTCAGACTCAAAGCATCTGTAACCAAGTTAGCCTTACTAGGATGATAGGCTATCTCCAGATCATAATCCGCCACGAGCTCCATCCACCGCCTCTGCCTCAAATTCAGCTCGGGCTGAGTGAATATATACTTTAGGCTCTTATGATCTGTAAACACATGTACCTTTGCACTATAAAGATAAGATCTCCAAATCTTCAGGGCAAAAACTACAGAACCAATCTCCAAGTCATGAGTAGGATAGTTGTCCTCATGCTTCCGCAACTACCGCGAAGCATAGGCAATCACCTTCCCATGCTGCATCAACACACATTCCAAACCAACTCTGGATGCATCTGTATAAACCACATAGGGTTCTCCCTGCTCAGGCAAAGCCAACACCAGAGCAGTAGTCAACATCTCCTTGAAGCTTGCAAAGCCCTCCTCACACTCCTGTGACCAGACAAAACTAACATCCTTCCCCGTCAACTTCGTCATAGGACGTGCTCTTCTCGCAAACCCCTGCACAAATATCCTGTAATACCTTGTCAACCCAAGAAAACTCCTGATCTTCGTGGCATTCTGCGGTCTAGGCCAATTCCTGATAGCCTGAATCTTCTCCGGATCTACAGAAACCCCATCTGCAGACATAATGTGACCCAAAAAAACCATCTCACGCTGCCAGAAACTACACTTGCTCAACTTAGCAAACAACTTCTGCTCCCGCAGCTTCTCCAGAACTGCCCTCAAATGCACTGCATGCTCTTCAGGACTCTTAGAATAAACCAGGATGTCATCGATGAAAATGATGACAGACACGTCCAGAAACTCCTGAAACACGCTGTTCATCAATCTCATAAACGCAGCTGGTGCGTTAGTCAACCCAAACGGCATCAGCATAAACTCATAATGCCCGTACCTCGTCCTGAAAGCAGTCTTCCTCACATCTGCCTCATCTATCGGGATCTGATGATAACCTGACGCCAGATCTATCTTGGAGAACCAAGTAGCATCTCTCAACTGATCCAACAACTCATAGATCCTCGGAAGAGGGTACTTATTCTTCACAGTGACCCGGTTGAGACCTCTGTAATCAATACACAAGCGGAAACTCCCATCTTTCTTCTTAATGAATAACACTGGCGCTCCCCACGGTGATACACTAGGACAGATGAATCCCTTGCTCAACAAATCCTCTAGCTGCTTCTTCAGCTATGCCATCTCTGCTGGAGCCATCCTGTAAGGAGCCTTGGGTAATGGTGTCGTCCCTAGTTCCAGTTCAATCGTAAAAGGATCAGACCTAGAAGGTGGTAATCCCTGCAACGACTGGAACATGTCCTCAAACTCCTCTACAACCTGAATACCGCTAACCATAGACTCTCCCACTGACTCTGGCATAGATATAGTAACCAAATAAGCCTTTGGCCCTTCTCGATCTTCTTCCCAGCCTGAATGGCCGAGATCACGAGACTCCCCGAAGTCGGTCTAATCCCCTGAAAAACCAACTTCCCTCCTGAACGCTCAAACTCCACTCTACCTTGATGACAATCCAGATGAACCATATGCCGATGCAACCAGTCCATCCCCAGGATAACGTCATACAGCTCCACTAGGCTGATAAACAAATCCGCCGGCCAAGACTCTCCCGTGATCTGAATATCGATACCCCTCGCTTTATCAATGACCCTCAGAAACTTGCCTCCAGCAACCCTGACAACTCTTGTACGCTCTCCAGGATCCCCCACGATACCCGCACTCTCTGTGCACTAGGGTAATGAAGCTATGAGTAGCTCCAGAATCAAACATAACGTGGGACTTAAACCCTCCCACCAACAAGGTCCCTACACAAACCTCATGTGTTGAGAACCTAACACTTTATCACATGACAACATAAAATCTGAACTTACTAAGAATTCACAAAGACAAAGTATCAGAGATTATACCTGTGATCGCTCCGGCGCTGGTTCCACCAGTCTCTACAGTCGTGTAAACCCGTGGTGCCTGCTCAATCCGTGCCACCTGCTTTCCTCCCGGCTGCACCTGCTGCAACGCCGCCACTGCTACCGGCTGCAACTTGGGAAAATAGGGCTTGATGTGCTCTGGCTCCCTGCAATAGTAGCACACACGATCTGTTGTCGATGGGGCACTCCTCTTGGGACAGCTAGCAATCTTGTGATCCTTGCTCCCACACCTGAAGCAACTTGCACCACTTGACGTCTGCCTAGCCTCCCACTTCCTCTTGGTTCCCTGTGCAGGCTTACCGCCCTTGCTAGAACCTCCCTGATGCTGAGCCCTATTAGGTTGGACTGCTGGGCTAGCCGCCACTGACTGTGCCCGGATATCCTCCTCAATCCCTGCTACAGTCTCAACCAGCTCTGCACGCGAAGCATAACTCCGCCCCCTACAGTGAACCCTCAAGTCATCACTTAGGGCCCTCAAGAACCTCCTGATCTGAGTCTCCTCAGACTCCAAATCTCGACCCCGTACCTCAGAAGTCGACTGAACTCCAAGTCAAGCTCCCGCACTGACTGAGTCCCCTGAGCTAGCTGAAGGAACTGCACCTTCAACCTATCCAGTGCCTCCCTAGGGAAATACTTGCGGTAGAACTCCAAGATGAAGTCAGCCCAAGACATCTCTGCACTCTCATGGCTGCAACAGAACTCCACTACAACAGAGCATCACTAGACAAATAGTGGACCCCAATGTCAACCCAAAACCCCTCAGGACACCTCAGAGTATGGAAGTTACGTTCCACACTCCTCATCCACGCATCCGCAGCGGTAGAATCTGTACCTCCCAAAAACCGCTCGGTACCAATACGGCCCATCTCTGTCAGCATGCTGATATAACGAGAATGGACTCCCACATCCGCAGCCACTGGCTGCCGCTCCTCCGCCACCACTGGTGGCACTACCTGAGCCTGAGCCGGTACCATAGGTGGCAACCGCTCTAACAACTGTGCCAGCAAACCCGCAAGGTCGACACCCGGGACTCTACTCACTGGGACACCTGCACCTAGGGTCCTAACATCACCGGCTACTGGAGCATCAACACCGCTCCCTCCGGCCACACTCACGGAATCCCCCTAGACACCATGCGACTCGCCGATACCCTCTGCTGTCACACTCTGGTCCGCAGTCTCACTAACCACTGGGACCCTGCCCCTACCACGACCACGTCCGCTTCCATGACCACGTCCGCGTCCACGACCACGACCAGCAACAACATCCTCTTTAACCATCTGCACTACCATGAGCAGAAAGCTAAGCACACAATAAACATAACACACATACAAAAACTCACCGTGGAATCACACTGTAGGCTCGAAGAAGATGCTCTAGGACTCCATGCCACACACAATTGACTAACTCACATAATCAATCAAGACATGCAATCCCAGACAACACAACATAAACCTAGTGAATCCGAACCTAGAACCGTAAGGGCTCTGATACCAAACTGAAACGACCTCACCCGTTTTATTTTTTTAATAATAAATAATAATAATATTATAATAATAATAAATAACTATGACTAGTGGTTCCATACCCAATAGCCACCTAACCACAATCACAATCAACAGCTGAAATAACCAATATCATTAACCAATAATTCACCAATCATAATCTAATAACCAACATTAATTCCAAATCATAAACTAATGATCCAAACAGCATAAACCAGAGAACCAGCAATCCTAACAACATTCTAGGACTCAACTCTAGCAACCTGGCAACGCCAGACAACAATCAATCGAGTCCCTAGAACATCTTCCTCTTCATTGCCTTGATTCCACGATCACACTTTGTCTTTACCTGCACCACAAACACAAATTGAGATGTATGAGTATTTGATAAATACTCAGTTAGGCAATCCTCCCATCTAATGGGCTATATACACAAGCAATAAGATCTCTCATGCCACAAACAATAACAATAAAACAAACCAGGAACATGAACAAGTGACCCGACACGATCCGGTTACTGTCAGAATGGTGTCTGATACCAAAAGGTGTCGACCGACACTGGACATCTGATGTCGACCAACACCACTTGGGTGTCGACCGACACCTGCTCGACACCCCCGAAACCCTAACGGTGTCGACCGACACCTCCACATAGTGTCGACCGACACCTCCACATGGTGTCGACCGACACCTCCACATGGTGTCGACCGACACTCGCTAAGTTCCCGAGCCGTCCTCGCGTTAGTGTCGACCGACACCACATTGGTGTCGACCGACACCACTGTCGAGCAGTGATTTCCTTTGAACATAAGCTCCGAATCTCGCCTCCAAACTTCTCCTCTCGTCCCACACAATCCCAAGAACGAATCCAAGCCTCATGAACTACGAAAAAACTCAAAAAAAACCAAAAACAAACAACCAAACAACACACAATATCACAGAAACAGAGATCTTAGCTTAGATAAGCCATGGTCATGCACTCACCTTAGCCAACAAAGAGATCTAAGCCCAAAGGACGAAGCTACCACCACAGAAACCTTCCCACCACATTCCTATCCTTGGATCTTCACTCTCACAGCAAGATCTCTCCAAAAATGCCTTCAAATCTCACAAACTCTCACAAGAACTCTTAGAAACTGTTTTCTCCTCTTTCTCTCTCAAAAACAACAAACAGCGACCAAGAAAAAAATAAACATGACCTAGGTCGTTTTCCTACTTAAATATCTTGGTTCAATAGTTTTTCCTAAACCAAACCGGTCCAAATCGATAATTAAATCAATCTGGTCGAACCAGAAATAAGTGGTGTCGACCGACACCACATGAGTGTCGATCGACACCCACCCCCAAAACGCAGAGTTTTGATTCGCGGGTGTTACAATCAGTTCCCTGTATAAGGTTTTTTAGTTAAAAACAAGAAGATTAAGAAAATATGATTTAATACATAACAAAAATTAATTCAACCAATGAAAACAAATATTGGTTATAAAGTATCAAATAAACATAAGTTTTGTCTAGAAAGTAAAAATAAAATAAAATAATCTGACATAGATAAAAACATTAATATTGTATGATTAGGAGTATAATAAAATGAATTGTATACACTAAAATATATTCTCTCTATTAGAATGATCTTTTAGGTGTTTTTTTCTGTTCCAGAAAAATTAATATTTTGTATAATAGTATTATGTATTACTTTCATTTATAATCAATAAGAGAGGAGAAAAATCAAATTAATACTCTTTCGGTCTCATATTGATGTTTTAGAGAATATTTCTTATCTCTAAAGATTGATTTTTTAGATTAAAAAACTAAAATGATATTTTTACTTTATATTTTATTCCAAATGACATAATATTTAGTGGATTATGTTTTCTTTTTCTACCATAAAATAATTATAAATTAGTTTAAAAATAATATGTGTGAAACTATTGAAACATCAATCTATGTGAGAAAGAGAGTGTATTATTAAACTAACAAAAATTAATAAAATGATTTAGTTACTTTTCTTTATTTTGTATAAAAAAACTAAAACATCAATTTATTAGTAACATCAACATTACAATTTTTTATGTCCCATAGTTTTCACTGTTATTTATTAGTATTCATAATTATTGATATATTTATGTCAAAGTGGTGCATTATGTAGTTATAAATAAAGTAAAGCTCATGGCTGGTACACGAACAAGACGACACGTGGAGAATGAGTAGAAGAGAGGAGTGGACGCGAAACGTTTTGGTCGGAAAGGGCCATCTCATCCGCTTTTTTGTATGTCTTTGCTTCCGTCTAAAGACCAACAAAAGAACAAAATTAAAAGCCAAAGATGGATAATGGGAACTATTTTAATTAATTCATCTATCAGGCGGAATATGGTTTTATAATCAAAATGATATTGTAAAATATGTTAACGAAAAGTGTCTCTTATTTTGAATTTAATTTTTTACTAATTGAAATATTAGATTTTAATTTTTGGAAATTCGATGTGAATCGAAAAAGAAAAAAAAACATATGTACCACAAAAACAGATACGAATACGATCGTAGTCACTTGGGAGTTGGGAGTTGGAAGTTTAGTTCATAAGACAAGCGGGGTAAACAAAATTTAGGATCACCATAATTTTTTAGTTTTTAAATGACATTTATTTCTTTATTTTATCGTAATAGTTATATTCAAGGGTTTAGATTTTTTTTTTTTTGTGCGGTAAAAGATGATTGTTTATAATGTACTTTTACATATCCCTAAAGCTAATATCATCAGGTTTTGGATAAGAAATATAAAATGACAAAGATAAAATTGAAAGTTTTTGGATTGAAGTTAAAGTTATTATTGGAACGGTCCCTAGTGACACCAATATGACGACGACTCAACGCTCAAGTTAATAGCTATACCAAGGCAATGGAAAACAACTTTTAAGTTCCAACTTTTGATCATATCGTAAGGTTTTGATCGTACCATTAGAAATAGTAAATGGTTTGGAGGCTGAACAGTTCAATTTTTCATAAGTCCTAATTATTTTTTTAACTAGTCCACTTGGATTAGGTTGGAGTGTGTAAAAGAAGCAATGTTATTAATGAAGAAAATAATGTATAGAGTATAGACTATATTCTACAATTAGTCAATAATACACATATTCATACATGATGGTGTCCGAAAATTTTAAGATTTTAATATGATTAATCGCATGTCTAAACCTATATTAAGTATGAAACTATATGGAACTAAAAGATCCGAGGCTTTAAATGTTTAGATATATGTGAAAACCACATTATCTGATTCATCCAACGAAGAATAGAATATATGAATTAACGAAAATAATAGCAGAATATATATGAATCATAACCCAAAAAAATAAAATAAAAATCCCTATATTAGTTACAAGTGAAAAAAATGATTAATCATAGCTCTTCAAGATCTTTGTTCGCACGGCAATAGGAATAGTGACGTTATGTACACCATCAGTCCAACACAAGCTCCCAAAATAATAATCACTGTTCACTCTATGACTCGTTTTCACTCTCACATTAAACGTACCCTTAGTAATGTTGGAAGCGAACACAAGAGTCTTCGGATTCACATCAAGCTCTATACCAAGTGGAGACTCAACCAGGGGTTTGTAAACCGAATCAGCCGGTCCAACAGTTGTCACGGTTCTAGTCAATGTGACCTCTCTAGTGAGACTTGGGATTATGATGGAAGGCATGTTGAAATCGAGCATAGATGGCAATGGATAAGGGCATTTGATAGGTTTACCAAGTAGTTTGGAGATGGATCCGTCATCGTATTCCGCAGAACAAAGGTAATGAACATAGTCATTGATGCCCATGTCGTAGATGAGGCCCGGGTTTGCTACTTTCTCCGGGTTGATCAAGCCACCTCCATAGTCGAACGGGTCAGCAAGTTTTCGCGTTGATCCCTCTGAAAATATTTGCTCTCCAGATGGATCAGTCCTCCATGCTTCATTTCAACAAAGAAAGTAATTAAATATGTTTAAAGTCTTGTTCAATCAGTAAAAGATAAATTTGATTAAAACCCCACCCGAATCAAAGCCGTACCAAATTGATCCATAATAGATTCCGTTTTTATTTGGTAACATTTTTCTAAGATAATTTAATTATATAAGTCGAATAAAACCCGGATGAACATATCTTATTTTTGGTATATAGTTTTTAGAGTAAGAACTACGAACCTGTTGTGACAAGAGCGGATCGGATGGCAGCTGGAGACCAGCCAGGGTGTATTTGTCTGAGTAATCCAACAATTCCGGACACAATAGGAGTCGCCATTGATGATCCCGACAATATTGTATACACACCACTTACAGCAGAAAGAACATTAACACCCGGTGCTGCTATATCTGGCTGCATTATCATACAATAGAGTCCCAAAATTTCATGAACACTTGAATCAACAACAAACGAAAAATAATTATATTCAGTTACTAAGCAAACCTTCAGAATTGCTGGTGTAACTGAATTAGGTCCTCTAGAAGAGAAATAAGCCACCCTAGATGCAAGAGGCTGGCCAATGAGTGTCTTGGAAGGGCTTATTTTTGCTTTAGGCGAACTACATAATGTTCTCATGTGTTAGAGAAAATAATAATAATAATAATGACAAGAAACCTACGTAATTAAAGAAACTTGGTTTAAGATTATTACTCTGAGGTCTGGATGTAGTATAAGATGTCAGTTGCATACTCGTAATCTACAACGGCGCAAGGAACATCCACACCATTGCAAACCGTAGGATTAATTACAGATTGTGCATAGATTATACCAGCACATCCAGCTTCGAGTATGTCATGTGCTTTTTTTGCCGCCGTAGCGGTTGCTGTAAATGCAAGTACGATGGACCCTTTAGTTACCCCTTCTTCGATATTGGTGTCCAACAATTCAATTGCGTTCTGAAGCTCAATAAATCCAACTTCAGGAAATGTGTTTAAACCTTCAGCCTGGAATAGTTAGAGATAATAAAAACAGAATCACATTCTGGCCAGAAAAGATGATAGACTAATTAGGTTTTTAAAACCGTCTTGACTAACCAGAACAGTTAGATTGTTTCCGAGAGTGATTGGTACAGGGAAAGAACGGTCGAAGGATGTTGCGGCGACGGTTATGATCCATGGAGCAACATTATCAATGGTTTGAGCGTCAGGTCCTTCGTTTCCAGCAGAAGCAACAACGGGAATGCCTTTCATCACGGCTTGGAATGAACCGAATGCAATGTCATCCATATCGACATCGAAACTCGCTGGGGGGTCATTACCGATTGAAACGGATATAACATCAACCCCGTCGCGTATGCTGTGATCGATTGCTTTGAGTAAATCAGCTGTAATACATCCAGCACGTCTCCAACACGTCTTGTACATAGCTATACGTGCATGAGGAGCCGCGCCTCTAGCGGTTCCTACAGCTAGTCCTTTGTAGCTTGCATTAGACACAAAAGAACCAGCAGCAGTTGCAGCAACATGTGTCCCATGGCCTTTAGCATCTCTTGGGGACCTAAACTCTCTTTCTGATTCGAAATCATATTCTGCCTCAGAATTTAAAAGACCTTCAGTGAAGAACTCGGCCCCTATAAGTTTTTTGTTGCAATGTTTTTTGGGGTCAAATCCATCTCCAGACATACATTTCCCTTTTCAACGCTTCGGGATCGGTCCTAAACCTGTGTCATTGAAAGAATGTGACTCTGGCCATATCCCTGAGTCTATTACTCCAATAATAACTTCACTTCCCAGCTTGGTATCATGTAGAAGACCTTTTGGAGAAGTAGGAGAAAGTCCTAGGTAATCATATGTCCTCGTTGTTTTTGGCCACATTACTCGACTTGGTACAACAGAAAGAACCTCGGGATGCACTGATACAAAACAAATGGTTTCATAATTTCTTCTTTTGAGTTTATATGGACAGAATACAAAAAAAAAAAAATTAAAGTACCTGAAAGGTTCTTTGCTTGAGAGGCGGTAAGTTTTGCTGCAAAGCCGGAAAAGCCATGCTTGTAATTGTAAACTATAGAATTCTTGGCAGCTTCTTTGCTATAAATATTAAACAAAAATTGAGTATACCCTCATAAATGTTCTCAATATTTCACTACATTGTAATATTCATACCTTCCAAGAAGTGGTTCAAGAATTTGGTAATGTGATTTAGTAACCAGCTCAGGGGTATCATGTTGCTTTGCTCCCAAGTGTACAATATGAATCTAGGATTATCGAAAAACAAAAGAAAAAGATACTTCATATGCCCCTTGTAGTATCATTACTCAAAAGATGAAAAATAAAATAAAATAATACCTTGCTCATCAAGCCATTGAGTTGTGCCGCGGAGATAAACACTCCGTTCAAGATTAACACGAGTCTGATGACTAGAGAACTTGTATGATCTGCAATCAGAAAAGATTTGCCCATTCTGGGTTTAGAGGGGGCCGGGTAGGTATAATAACAATCTTTCCCCTAAACAATTATTCTCTTATTGCATCACAAGTTGCTTGAACATGTCTTTGTTTTGTCGCATATATAAGAAACGTTAAACTACAGAAATAATCAACTGGATTCTAAAAATATACATAGCCATGTACCAAATACAGTTAAGAAATAAACAAATTGTTACCATTTAAAATATATCGAAATATCATATAGTTACTCTGATTTATTAAATGCTTAATTTGGGATATTTTTCTTCTTTTTTTTGGTATTCCGATCCACCTAAATTACCTAATTAGTTAGCCAGGGGATTAACAGCTAAGAGACAATGTTGAAGAATGACTATAACAAAAACAACTATTTAAGAACATTACCTCACAAAACACTCTTCCTCACCATCATCATCATCCATATTACTTATTTCTCCTTAATTCTGACTTGTTATGTGTTTCTTTAATTAGTCATCAGAGGATGTTTCTTGCTTCCTTTCCCCATCATCTTCAATGGAATGAATGATCTGGTTTGAGCAATGAGACTTCCTTAGATGCGGTGTTCTCCGGATTATATTTTTTACTCATATATAATGTTATCTATAAATAGATATAGAAAAAAAAAAAAAAAAAAAAAAAAAAAGCAACCTTCATAATGAAATTATAAAAGGGAAAGAAAACTTCATACTTTTTATAACAAGTAACCGTTTATAGTGCTCAAAGAAGACAAATAAACATTTTTTTAAACCTGTATAATATTTAGAGTATGTAACGATTTATATTTTCTTCATTGTAATCAGCTTCACTAAAGAAATGACCCAATTTCAGATGTTTGTCTTGTAACACCTCGATCATCACTTTTTACTGAGTTCTATGTCTTCACTCGGCATGTTAACCTATCTTTATCAAAGGCGTAGTACCTAAAGCCCAAGTCTAAAAAGCTAGAAAGATTTGTTTACGGATGCTACAAATGACGACTGATACTTTTGTGTGTTTTGTTTTCATTGGTACGGTAATGATCACAATTACCCCCACCCATCCTATAATTACTCTTGCTCGATCACACTAAATTTTAGATTTCTTTTATGATGATTACCAAAAAATTGTTTTACTAATATAAGTAACCAAATCAATTTTTTAAAACTTTTTCACATACCCAACTATATTTCTAAAAACTGGAACGTTTCTATATGTCTTCTAGAAATTTACCTAAAAAAGTTCCACATACCCAAAACTTTAAAACCAAACTATACACATGCAATACTACTTTGGTCACTACACATTACCTACATTAGCAGTGCCGTGCCCAGATTTACGGGGCTTAAGGCGAAATTGAAATTGAAAATTTTTCTTAAAAAAAAATGTAAATAAAATAAATGTAAAAATCATTTTAAAACATAGAAATTATTGAAAACAAAACAATAATCTTTAAAAACTAAGATATAGTCTTTTTCCTTGTATTTAAATAATGTTTTCACCAAATTCTCATAATCTAAGTTCTTACTTAGTTCTTTTCTTAACTATTTGATAGCAAACTGATTATGATTTCACAAACACAAAAAATATATGAAAGAATGGTGGGGGCTCGAGGCAAATGCCTTTTTTATTGCCCATAGGCACGGCTCTGTACATTAGCTATTGTAGTTTCTTTCCAAATGTAACTTGAAAATGTGATCTCTGGGATTTTCCCTTGATAGCTAATGTAGTTTCTTTCCAGTCGAACTAACAACACTTGGTCGAACAACACAAATTTCAGTTCAAAGTACGATTCAAGTTTTCGTTTTTCTTTTAGACAGAGTTATGATTCGACCAAAAATGTAAAATGTAATTTACAATAAACCTACGATTTTCACATTTTTAAAAAAAATGTGAATCGAACTAAACACTTAGCCTACTCTTTTTTTTTGTAACTTTTGGATATTTCCTTGACCACAAAACTTTCAAGACATATTTCAAACGTTAGATATTTCATATGACATATATAAAATATATATTTTACGCTTCTTCGAACCTTTAGACTTCGATTACACATATTACGAGTATGTTATGTGTTAGTCCTTTTCATGCAAATTTAAAAGTTGGACGGTAACATAATAAGATAATTATAATGACAAAAACAAGCCTAAATTATTAACGTTCCTGAACATTTATAAGTTATGACAAACATATAGTTCGGTAACGTACGTTTATAACTCCTAAGAGTGTACGTTTTATCAAATTAATTTTCCTTAAACCTCCTATTTACAAACCAAAATGTAAATAGTTTTACGTTTTTAACTCGTTTTAATTTCACACCGATAATACGTTTTCGTTCTAAACCACAAAATTAGCTTTGGTGGTATGCCCAACCTTCGTTGTAGTCTAAAAAAAACTCCCAACATTCTTAGACGAATGCTTCGATTTAAATACGAGATGACTTGATCAACACAATCATAAATGCTTATGGGATGCAATTAGAGAGGACATTGTTGAGGTGGTTCAAGAACAAATAAATAATTATAATCTTGGAAGATTCTTCTAGGAAAAGAATCTGCCTCAACAACAACAACCCCTTAAATCTTAGAGACAACATGGGGTTGTCTTCTCTGATTGTATCTAATAATGAGAAGCATTTTGTAGTTTTGTTCATAGGTTTAGTATTAATCTTCAAGATAGCCTTAATTACTGCTGCTAATGAGGATAACCAGGTATGTTATCAAATTTTTGCTCTTTTTATTCGGCAGCATTGCGAATAATTTTCGCTATTTTAGATTCTTGGCGATTTTAATTTTTTTGATGATGTTTATGTTTAGATTTACACTGTGCATTTGGGTAAGAGGCAACATGATGATCCTGATCTTGTAACTGAATCACATCATGATATTCTCGGACCTCTTCTTGGAAGGTAATGATGAATGAGCACTGGCATATATATATGCTTTCGGATCGATAGATGTTTTGTTGCGTGAAAAAATATTGGTTTATGAATTTATATGTTTTGACTGATAATGCAGCAAAGAAGCTTCTCGTGAGTCTATGATTTATAGTTACAGACATGGTTTCTCAGGCTTTGCAGCGAAACTCACATCATCTCAAGCAAGAGAACTTTCAGGTAAAAATTTGAAACGTTTATCTTTCTTGTTGAGCAAGAATTAGGTCAAACGTCGAAGTGAAACTAATCGAAACTGAACTTTCTGTTTTGGATTTTTGTAAGAGCATCCGGATGTTGTTCACGTAACGAGAAGTAAGAATATGAAACTGACAACAACAAGGGTTAATGATTACTTGGGACTCACTCCAACCGCTCCAACTGGTCTCTTACATGAGACTGATATGGGAAGTGGAGTAATTATAGGAATCGTGGACTCAGGAGTATGGCCAGACTCACCTTCATTTAATGACAACGGTCTTGGACCGATCCCTAGGCGTTGGAAGGGACGATGTGTTTCAGGAAAAGGGTTCAAAGCATCGAGCTGCAACAGAAAGTTGATTGGAGCTACTTACTACTCAAAGGGTCTCAAGAAAATGTACAATGGAAAGCTCAATATTACGGAGAAAGACGAGGTCATGTCCCCTCTAGACAAAGTCGGCCACGGAACCCATTGTGCAACGACAGCCGCAGGTTCTTTTGTCCAAGACGCCAACTACCTCGGCCTAGCCAAGGGAACCGCGAGAGGCACTGCCCCAAAGGCCCGTATAGCCTCTTACAAAGTGTGTTGGAACAACATAAAGTGTTTCACGCCAGATATTATAAAGGCCATGGATCACGCCATACGTGATGGTGTCGATGTACTATCTCTCTCGGTCGGAGATGAAATACCTCTTGCTTTTGAAGTTGATCGAGATGACTTTTCTATCGCTGCTTTTCATGCTGTTATGAAAGGAGTTCCGGTAGTAGCTGCAGGAGGTAACGATGGTCCTGATTCTCAAACAATCTCTAACATTGCTCCGTGGATCATAACTGTCGCAGCTACAACCATGGACAGAGAATTCTTCACGCCCATCACTCTTGGAAATAATATAACCTTACTGGTACGTTATTGGTTGCTTGCATCACAATCAACAAGAAAATGTGATCGTTCATTTAACTCTTTCTTTTGTGGGATATATTTCATTCTTAGGGTCAAGAAGGTGTATACACTGGAAAAGAAGTTGGATTCTCTGAGATCCTTTACTTCGATGACCTGACAAAGGAGGATTTTAAAGCTGGTATAGCTAAAGGAAAAAACTTGTTTTCCTTTATAAGAGGAACACTTGCAGAAAATTTTGGGGTTGTTATGCAAAAAGTAGGCGCTGTTGGCCTTATTATTGCGATAAAACCAACCGATAGTGTTGTAACCGAAAAGGCTGATATCCCTGTTGCCTATGTAGACTACGAACTTGGGATGGATATATTATTGTACATGCAAACAACCAAGTATACGCTTCTCCTCCTTCATATTTCTCTCTAAATTCCATTTTGACGTACTAAGCATTTTTCTTTTTTCTTGAATGAATCCCACAGAAAGCCTATAGCTAAGATCAGTCCAACCAAGACGTTCGTTGGCAAACCTTCAGCTACTAAGGTTGCAGGATTTTCGTCTAGGGGTCCCAATACAATATCTCCTGCTATTCTCAAGGTGAAGTATATATAAACTCCTTATTTACTTCTTGCTGTCTTACGTACACTCAACTAGTCTCTCACGTTACTGATGAATTTACGTTTTGGTTTTCTTTAAAGTACAGCCGGATATAGCAGCACCAGGTTCAGGTATACTCGCAGCCATGCCATCATGGTCAGGATACGAATTCCTGTCAGGAACATCTATGGCTACACCTATCGTGGCCGGAATCGTCGCACTTGTTAAACAAAACCACCCTGACTGGTCTCCTGCTGCAATCCGATCCGCTCTCGTTACAACTGGTAAAGATATACATATAATATTTATTCACACGCAAAAATATTTGTTTCTTTCTCCACAAGAAACACCCGCGAAATAACTATATAACCATTGCAGCATTGCAAACCGACCCATCGGGAGAGCCTATTTCAGCCGAGGGTTCACCACGCAAACTCGCTGACCCATTTGACTACGGAGGCGGTGTGGTGAACCCGGTGAAAGTAGCCGATCCGGGACTTGTCTATGACATGGGAGAAAATGAATATGTTCATTACTTGTGCTCAGCAGGATACAACAATACGTCCATCTCAAAACTACTTGGAAAAATATACACTTGCCCTTCCCCAAGCCCATCAATGCTTGATGTCAACTTGCCTTCCATCACAATCCCATATCTCAGTAAAGAGATCACCGTCACTAGAACCGTGACTAATGTTGGACCAGTTGGTTCAGTTTACAAAGCTGTGATCCAACAGCCTCAAGGTATTAACCTCCAGGTGAGTCCTGAGACACTTGAATTCAGCTCCAACACCACCAACAAGCTTACGTTCACGGTCAAAGTCTCTACTGCTCATAGAGCGAATACTGATTATCACTTTGGGAGCTTGAGTTGGATTGACAATGGAGGCCACAGTGTAAGAATACCTCTTTCTGTGAGAACAAGACTTTTGCATTACAAGATCTAACAAAATTATTAATGTTGTTATAGTACCAATGTGTATTATAATTTAGTTTTCTATCAGAGGCAATGTAAATGTGATAAGAAGCCCTTTTTTACACTTGTGTGTCAAATTGGCTCTTCCATTTCATGATGCATCTACATCTACAGAAATAAATGATAATATAAAGTTATAATTGGGCCTAGACTCAAGTACGTATCGTAAACTTGCTTTATAGCTTTTATGTTCAGTTCTATCTTGAGGAATTTTTTGTTTGCACATGGACCACTCGATCACTCAGGTTTTAGTTTTGGTGTTTTACCATTGTGGATTTGTTGGAAACTTTTTATCAGTGGCTCACCTCTAAATTAGTAAAATGCTTTGGCGAAATCCGGATATTTGATGCTAAATCTAGGATATAAATTACAATTGTAGAATGAGAAATGAAGAAAGAATATAGAATACTTGAAAATAAGATGTAACATGTGAGGGGAAAAAGATGAAATAACATCAACCGTCCAATGAGCCTATATACTAATAATAGGTAAGATTTCATTGTTTTATCTTTTTTCTCTGTCCACCAAAATCACATAAAATGACGCAATGCTAACTTGGTGCACACATACATATATTCGGATTTAAATTGGACTTTTAATCTTTATGGGATAAAAACAGGACGTAAAAGTAGATTCTGAATTGTTTTCTTGATCATTGAGTCGCAGAACCAATATAAACCAATGATACATATTAGTCAAAAAGTTGATAAAAAGCTAGTAAAATACATGGAAAACTATCTATCTAGCTATTATCGATACATATTAAATAGTTATACAAGAACTACAAATATTATATATAGAACAAAATATATAATGACTTTATTCTTATCTTTTATATGAACCGCGCATATATATTGAACACTTTCTAAAAGTTTCTACTATATATAAAACATACAATGTAACAATAAACGTTTTTTTATATAGATATTTGCGGATCTTATACAACTTTTCCGATCATATAAAGAAACTAAAAAAAAGGAAGAAAGAGTACTTCCAAAAGTGATTCGCATCGGATTCTACCAAAGCAAAACGACTGGTTGTGGTTCTATTATACCAAAACAATCGTATAATACTTAGTTACTTACTTATACATGTGACTTTTTATTTTAAGATAACTATTTTAGTTTTTATCCTAAGATATGTATCATATGCATAAAACAAGAACCATTTGTTTGTATACACCTTATTTCGTACCACTTCGTACACATTGTTGGATTATGGTAAATGCTTTCATTTAAAGTAATACGTTAGCTCTCGAAATTACTCTATTTATGGTTTTGAAAATGTTATTACAACCATCGGTTGTTGTGTTGTATGCGGAGATCCAACATGATTTGACTACTTCATATCTAGACTAGAGTTTAAATTATTTTTTTGGATTGATCTATTCAGAACTGAGTTTTAAACTTAAGCTCGATTTCGTTTTAATACGTTTTTTTAAAACTAAAACTGCACGCAATTCAAATAACTTTGTACGTAACAAGTTGCGTAATCATATGCTGTATATTATTGACGAGGATCAATATATAAATTTGTATTATTACTATTGTTACATATTTTTTTTTCTTAAACTAACAAAGACTTTGTCAAATAATGACACTGATACATTATGTAAGAATCTTATGAACAATTACATTGTGGAAGAAAATAGATATATGTATATTTGTCTTTATCATTTTTTTGTCAACTTCAATAAATTTGTCTTTAGGGCTTTTATACTGTGTTCTTTTTAAAAATTTAGATAAAATATCCAAAATATCAACAACGATTTGAACTCTTGTAGAAAATGCTATCATTTGGCCTGTTCTACTAGATTTAAAATTATTTTTAGAAACAATCTATAAATTTAATATAAAATTAACAAAACAATTATCCAAACTAAATTAAAATTATTGATCATCTTAGATATATATTTTTAATTGAATTTTATGGATTTTTATTGAATTATCGTAAATAAATTATGGGATGATATTTAAGACCGAGGAAACATATAGTTGTTATAAATTAATCACTCATTTTCTTTGATGTAGATGTTTGAGCAAAAAATTTGTTTTTCAAGTAATAGTAAAGTTATGGGATAATTCAAAATACAGTATTAAACATGTAGATGAATAAAGATAAACATGAATTCTACATACAAGAAAAAGGTTGAGTAACATCACTACACTTAAACCAATCGAACAACCATCAAACAAATTCATCCATCACACAATAAATGATAAGATTGGCCATTTTAGAAATGTTCTAGCACACCATGTGAGGCTATACGTTTATGTAGGGCTATTTTTAAATATATACTATATGATTTCGATATACTCTTATATGGTGGGGCTATTTCTTCATAAATTGGTACCATTTATCTATTAGCTTCCAAACAAAATATGACATTTACGGTCATGTCTCCGGTTTCTCTTCTCCGCATTTCTCACTTTTGCATTTAAGATTTTGTACGACGTCTAGTTTTCATAGCTTATAAATAAAAGTTATTAAAATTTGGCCAAAGAGAAAATATATGCTATTAGATTGCCTTAAACATGTATAGATGATGATATGTAGGTTGCGTGTGACACTAAACCGCTAACCTTATTTTCAGCTCTCATATCCTTGCTATATTAATGAATTTCTGAGTTTATAAGAATAAAGAATAAGTTTGAGTATGTGATTAAATATGTAGCTGTACCAGTGAACTTAAGGCCAAGTTTAAGACTTAACCTCTATGATTAATTAGAGTGACAATGGCTTAAGTCTTCTCCAAAAGGCAAAGTTGACTACAATTTGTCCCTTAATCTCCTGCTTGCGTATGTAAGAGGAGACCAATCATGGATATTTTAACTACACAACATAAATATATAGATCTATGAGATACTAATATAGTATTATAAATATTTTGTTATTTTGAAAAAAAAATATGTAAAACCATAACAAATGACTCGTGCATACATTGTCGGCTTTGAATTTATACACTTAACAACAACGACAATAAATTAATAGTTGTAGATTGCATTTATAAAATTGCAAATTTGCAGGCGTCATAGATGAGGGGGCTCGATCGCGAGAGGACATAAACTGTGAGGTCCTTGGAACCACTAGATTTATAGATTTGACTTTTAAAAATATTCGAAGTTAGTTGAGATTCAGATTCTAATTCAATTATCGAAGCAATTTATACTTTATATAATGTGCCGCAAAAAATGTACCAATTCAACAATGTTAATAGTCAGCTTAGGGACTTAACCACGTCACTGAACAAAAAAAAATCAGCAACTTTTATTTATACTTTTTGTTTAAGTGATTGATGGTATGTTCGTAAAGACGATGGATGAAAATATTCGGTACGTATTTTAATTTACCATTGTATTATTTTATAATGTATATAAATCAAACCCTAAAACTACAAAATATTAAACCACATATCGAGTAGAATTGGGTTGAGTTGGGTATGAGTAACTTATAGGCTCTGGTTGGTGATTTGGTCTTTGCTACAGATAACAAACTATACGTTCGCAACGATAGTAATATTTTGACAGATTAGTTTTACCCCCATGAATTAAAAGTATATATTGTTGTTTTTGTTATTATGTTTTTAGTTTTATTTATTGACCGTTTTTTATTATACCATTTTGTTTTATCAGTGTTTATAGAAAAATGGTTTTTACCGCTTCGAATTAGAAAAACATAATCTTTCGATTGCGCTGCTTAAATGAATATAACCGTTTTGTGTCATTATATTTCATAGCTATATAGCATTTTATAAAAATCTTATTCGCAGTTGAAAATGACCACATGCATCATTTTGCGTCGACATCTACATTGCATAAAGTGTCAACATCAATATTGCAAGTTGCAGATGCAATAATAAACTGAACTTTTTGAATTGTACAAGTAAGTTAAACCTCTTTTCATTGGTCCAGGCCATCAATGATTTTTGGAATTCATTTTTTTCATTTCTTTTTACCATTTCCACAAAGTTATACATCGAATATTTTGGGCGTGACTAGATAATTTTTTTGGACTTTCTAACAGGTTCCAAGCCTAGACCGTAGGTTTTGTCAATCAAGAGATCAGAACATTATATATGGTCCATTTTCAAACGACCTCTTTCAAACCATTTCTAGACTTTGCTGAAGAATCTTTACTAGATAATCTAACAGCGTTTGGTTATGACTGGATATTTAAATTTGTGCATTCAAATCATGTCAAAAGAAAAAACCAAAAAAAAAACATTTTAACTAATTTCAATGGTAAGATAGGAATAAAATAATAAATCAAAATGGTAGGAAACTTTACTCCACATTTTATAAGATGAATTTTTTGTAGTTCAAAATAAGGATATGAAAATTTTGCAGATAATAAATGTAAACAGTATATATGTTGTGAACAAGATCGTTGTCTATGTATAAATTAGATAGTGAAATAATTTTATCATACGCATATCAAACTTCAGTAAAGAGAACATCAATATTAAGGCCCTGTTCGGAGGGAGAGTTGCAGCGACAGCTGCTAGAATTTAAAATTTGCCTTTACTTTTTTCATCTCTTCTTTATTTCTCTTAAGTTTTCATTCGCTGCAACTTCAATTTACAGATTTCGGAATTGCTGAAAAAACCAGCAACACAACTTAAACTTTAATTTAAAAGCAGCGACAGTCGCTGGATTTTGAAAATCAAATTGACATGATCAAATCTGTAAACATCTTCACCGTAAAAATATAAATTATTGTTGGGTTCTTGCTAAATTTATAGTTATACCTCTTAGAATACTTAAAATTACAAAACTGACATATAAAAACAAAAAAAAAAACTCAGTCGTTGAAATGAATCGCGCGACTGTTAAAAGAAGAGGCCTAACTTATCATTAATGATGACATCTTACTACTAATATTTGTTTTTCTGTTTATATTCTATCAGCGTTGGAATTAGTTCAAAATGTACAAAAATCCACAAGTTATGTTCGGTCTAGATTTGTAAAAAGACATCTCGATCTAACAAACTCTAGTCCATAAAAGGTTACAGCGTTTCAATTTTTAACCAAAAAAAAGAAAAGAAAAAAAGAGAACATGGTAATGTGATGGTCTAAATTATACGTACGATCAGAAATCAAAGCATCTGCTTTTCTTTTCTTTTTTCTTCTTAAGTTTGATTTTTGTCTATTCTCTTCCTCGAAAGAAATCAGTAAAATTGAGTCACATGCATTTTGAATAAATTACGAATATCAATGTTCAAAAAGTGTCAATGGAAAAGGTTAGGAGAACACTTACATATGTATATTTTTCGAAAATGGAAGACAAAGATTAAACATGCGAACCAAAACATGATTATTTTAATTGTCAAAACATGCTGAACTAAACGTAAATATATTAATTAAGTGAATTAATTCTCTTTTAACGTGTTCGTGGGTGCAAATGTGCAATTATGGCTATCATGGATTAACATTTTGCGTAATTAAAATGGTCGTTGTGGTTACAAATCAATTTGATTGATGTCGTTTTGTTTTTTTTTGTCGACTTTTCCTGGATTTATCAATTGGATTTATCTTTTTTTAGACAACCTCCTGGATTTTTCTTTTTCAATACAAATATGATGTGTCAAATCAAAATTTTTAAAAATAAGTATAAAATTTATTATTAGCATTACATAGTTACGTTATGTATAATCCTGAATAAATCTTACCTCTGAGAAAACATACATATAATATAACATTTAGGAAATTTAAAATCAGGGCCGGTCCTAGGTATTTAGAAGCCTAAAACAATTTAAAACATGAGAATTTAATATTTTAAATAATTTTTAGTTGATATAATAAATTTAACTAAAATATTTCTTGTATTGTTTAGATATTTATTTAAAATACTATTCGATATACTTTTCAATTTTTTTTTACCTTTTTAGTTATTTCATAAAACAAATAACACTAAAATCATAGAATTGAGAAAAATGCTAGTTACATGCTTAAAAGAGAAGATGAAACTATAATTTATCATAAAAAATTAGCAAAAATAATTAAGTATTTAGAAAAAGAAAAAAAAACATGATAAGAAAAAAAATAAGGATTTAAGAGAAGAAAAAAAAGTTTGACAAAAACAAATACTGAGTGAAAAAAATAAAGATTTCAGAGGAGGAAAAGAAGCAAAAAAGAAAAAATAAAACTGTTTGTCCATCGCATACGTGGAGTCGGAGAGAGAAATATGTAATGAATCACATGTTATTATGTTGATTTTCTTTTTGTGGCCTAAAGCGGCTGCTTTGCTCGCTTTATGGATGGGCCGACACTGTTTAAAATCAACATAATTTTTAAAAAACAATCTATTTTCCGAAACATGGTTTTTAGTTTTGAATATTTTATTCATTTATTAAATATCTTTAAAATATGCTTAATGTACTGATATACATATTTTTAGAAAATTAAATATTGATGTTATTATTTGAATTTAGATATTGAGAGCATGTGGAGTGGAGAAAACCTCAACTAGTCTCTCAAATATATATTTTAATAAATTTTGCATAATTTTATTTTTATTTAAAAACTAAACTAAAAATAAAACATAGAACCAATAAAGTTAAAACATGTGTATAAATGAGACTCTCACACGTTTTCAAAATCTATCATTTGAGAAACTCACTTTATTCTCTCTTTCACTTTTCTATTATTATTATTATTATTTTTTACGATGAGACTCCACTGCAAATGCTCCGATAACAGTTGGGTCGGATAACTCATTTTTATCATTGCTATGAAACGTAGATACATGTTTATCCAAATATTTGGTTTTTAATTTTTTTATGTTGGATAAAAGTACTAAAAGCTTTTCTAATTCATAAATCTGGGATAACCCTAAATCCAAGAAATTTTCCCAGCTCTACACAAAATTTTGGAAGGTTTTGTCAGGTGAGCTAAACTTTTTACACAAATTCAAATTATCACATATTCACTATGTAAAAGTAAAACACAACTAATATTATCAATATATGCATATCTTCAACAAACAACAGCGAGCTCTGCTCAAAAAAAAATATCGAACCTCTTTTGTCCCTTCTCGAATTTTGTATTGTTTATTTATATATTAATTTGTGTAGATTCGAGACCAATAATAATAATAATAAAGTGTGTATAGTAGATGATTCATGATTGGGTAAGGCTCGCAGCTTAAGGCGCTTGTTAGCAAACAACTTTGAGGAAGCGGTTGTTTAGAGGATGGGTTGTGGGGACGAATGGTCCTAAGGCCGTACAATCGTCTTCCAACTTGTCTTTTAACCGGTTTAACCAGTTCGATTGGGACAACCTATGCATATGATGTTTTTGCCTTTCATCACAACGACGTTCTTTTCTTCATGTCTATCCATTTCTTTTTGAGTAATTTAGAGAACATGTTAAATAAACAATAAAATTACATTATTACTGTTTTCTAAATTTTCATCTCCAAATATGAGTCATTTATCTAATTTTTTGTTTTTCTAAATAACTAAAAGATTATGAACCAAAGTTTGTACATCCTTTCAGACCTCAGACCAAAATATGTTATATATTCTCGTTCCAAAAAAACACTCAAACCAAAGATATTTAGACTTTTTTCAAAAATCTTTAAAAGTTGAGCTATTTGTTTTTGGTCATCTATCTAATTTACTACTTTCTTACTTATTTTCCATTAACATAATTACTATTTTCTTTAACGTGTTTTAAAGAGTTTAGTGTATGAACAACACATGTATATGAATTTTTCTTTAAATGTTTTCTTGATCCTCTGGTATGCATTACATGTTCTGTTTCATCTATTTAGTTGTACGATCCGTCACTTTCGGATAATGGTAAATTTGTAAAAATGTCAATGGTAATAATACTAGAAGTACACACCAACCCATACGAACGAAAAATTCAACACCTACATAAATTATCTACCTACCGGAACTTTTTTAAATATAACCCAATAATAACAAGTCAACAATCAATTTAATGACTAAAGACTACTTTGAAACTTAAACAAATTATAAACTAATTTATAAATAATTTTGAAGACTTTAACAAAATCATGTAAAGTTAATAAACGAAAGCTTTTTAAGGATTGTTATAGAGTATTATATAATTTTGTTGATTAATTTTCTAAAATCTTGTAAAATAATCCAAATAATATTTGTATTTTTGTGATACTTTCATGACTTTATTTTATAGAAAGTGTGTAAAATCATGAACCAATAACATAATAATTGAATTCATTAACCATCCTACATTTTTTTGTTTTAATTGAATAACACAAACTTTTATCGATTTTATAAAAGTTTAAATCCAATAACCCAAATAATTCAAATTTGTTAAAATTTTAAATGATTTTTTACAAATCATAAACTAATAACATTAAATTTAACAGAGTTTAACAAAATATTATTCTACATAATATTTAAGCCTTTAAAATTCTATTAAAATCCGAAACTAATAATCGCAAAAGTATTTCAATTTTAATACATCGAGTTTTCCAATGGTAAAAAAAGTTATAAAAAAAAACAACTTTATTATATTTTAGTTTTTATATAATAAAATAATGTTTGCGAAAACAGAGTATCCTCACGTCACCCTCTATCTCTGAGTACCTTCGTTGCACTATAAGTACTACCACAACCACGAACTCCAAAAACATCATCTGATAAACCCAAAAAACACACACAATCTCAAGATTTGCTTATTACAAAAAGATTCAATCAACCTTCTCCTTCCCTTTTCACAGCCATGAGTCTTCTTGCAGATCTTGTTAACCTTGACCTCTCAGACAACACTGAGAAGATCATCGCTGAATACATATGGTTCGTCTTCTTCCCTCTGCTTTTGCCATTTGGGTTTCTTTGGATCTTTGTGTTCTTACTGATGAACAAGAGCATGAAGTCAAAGGATTAGAATCTTAAAGTCAATGTTTGTTATTCCCATTGGTCTAATTTGGTTTCTTGATGTTTTTTTTTTTTCCAAACAGGGTTGGTGGTTCTGGTATGGACATGAGAAGCAAAGCCAGGGTAATTTAATCTTTCTTTTACTTAATTTATTCGAATAATCGTAACTTTTTGGATATTTGAGCCAAAAGGATAAGACTTATGTGATGTTTTTTTTTCAGTTTGATTAGATTAGATTGAATTACTGAGTTACTGGTTTGTTTCCTGTGCAGACTCTCTCTGGACCTGTGACGGATCCATCGAAGCTTCCGAAATGGAACTATGATGGTTCAAGCACTGGTCAAGCTCCTGGTCAAGACAGTGAAGTCATCTTATAGTAAGAAGCCCTTTTCAAGATTTTCTTGAAACACCCTTTCTCCTTCTGTCTTTTCGATTTTTCTTAATTGATCGGTTTTGTTTGTGTTTCTTAGCCCTCAAGCAATTTTCAAAGATCCATTCCGTAGAGGAAACAACATTCTTGTGAGTTTAAAACTTTGGTTTTTTTTTTCTTGTATATGTTCTGTTTTTAGCAGTTAGATTAATCTTTTTTTTAAAACCGGTTTGATCAGGTTATGTGTGATGCTTACACTCCTGCGGGCGAGCCAATCCCTACTAACAAGAGACATGCTGCAGCTGAGATCTTTTCTAACCCTGATGTTGTAGCTGAAGTGCCATGGTTAGTCCAAACTCCTCTGTTTTGTTATATCTTTTTCGGTTTCTTCCGGTTTAGATTGCTGATTTTTCGAGTTAATTAGGTATGGAATCGAACAAGAATACACTTTGTTGCAGAAGGATGTGAACTGGCCTCTTGGATGGCCCATTGGTGGCTACCCTGGCCCTCAGGGACCATACTACTGCAGTATTGGAGCTGACAAGTCTTTTGGAAGAGACATTGTTGATGCTCACTACAAGGCTTGTTTGTATGCTGGAATTAACATCAGTGGGATCAATGGAGAAGTCATGCCGGGTCAGGTAATCATAACAACCAACAAAGTTTTAAAAAAATCACTTATGAACCAAAAAGTTTCAATCTTTTTGCTTAACCAAATCATTTTTTTGTTGAGACAGTGGGAGTTCCAAGTCGGCCCATCAGTTGGTATCTCAGCTGCTGATGAAGTGTGGATCGCTCGTTACATTTTGGAAGTATTATCTTTAAACCATTCACTTTCAAATTCTTGTTGATGTTTTTTAAGGAATGTAAACTTAAGACACAAGTTTTGGTGGTTTTTAAAAACAGAGGATCACTGAGATTGCTGGTGTGGTTGTATCTTTTGACCCGAAACCTATTCCTGGTGACTGGAACGGAGCTGGTGCTCACACCAATTACAGGTATAAAAGGGTCATGAATCTTTTAGCTTGTTAACCTTTACAATGTTTCTGAAGAAGTATAAAAATTGGTGAATGGTTTTTTTTTTTTCCAGTACTAAAACGATGAGGGAAGAAGGAGGATACGAGGTGATCAAGAAAGCGATTGAGAAGCTTGGACTGAGACACAAGGAGCACATTGCTGCTTACGGTGAAGGCAACGAGCGCCGTCTTACTGGACACCATGAAACTGCTGACATTAACACTTTCCTTTGGGTAAAAGATATTATAACATTGCTTGATTTGTTAAGAGTTGATGACATTATATATTTTTGTACTGATCCTTTTGTGTTTGGATATTGTGTTTAAAGGGTGTTGCGAACCGTGGAGCATCGATCCGAGTAGGACGTGATACCGAGAAGGAAGGGAAAGGATACTTTGAGGATAGAAGGCCATCTTCAAACATGGATCCTTACATTGTTACTTCCATGATTGCAGAGACCACACTCCTCTGGAACCCTTGAAGGCCAAGATCCAAAAGTCTTGAATTGGGTTTCTTGGAAGTTCCAAGTTTTTCTTTTCTACAGCTTATTTAAGCCATTGTACCGGTTGACACTGCCGGGGTTTGTGATTTGGGGCCTTTCTTTCTTTTTTTTTTTTTTCTAAAAAAACTTTTGGGTTTTGGGGTTCTGTGGTTAAGACTTATTAAGAGCAAGTCCCTTTGCTCTGTTTGTTTTGAACCTTTTAAGTATTTGTACTAATAATACGATCTGATAAGGCCTCTTCATGTTCCAATGCTAGAGACTAAAGATCTCAGTTAACAGTCCAATATATATAAGATACAATTTTCGTAAGGTTCCTATAAGCTAAATTAGCCTGGCTTTGGCTGGTCGATTGGCTAATGATATTTTATTTTTCATGTTACAATACCAATGCTGGTCCAGCCTGGTCCGTTTTGGTCTATGGCCCGCAAGATTGTTGCTAATCAAACCACAATGTTGTTGGATATCACTAGACCGAACAAAAAGCTACGACTATCTCCGCAATTTTATTTATTTTCCACCTTGATGATAAAGTGGATTTCAATGGGGGGGCAGGGCACTAATGAGACGAATACGATCAAGGGAATGAATAATGGGCTCAAGTGGACTATATATTAAGTTAAAGTCAAGCCTTTTTAGATCGAGTTGGTGTTATGTATAAACTGGCATGTAAGTCTGATCACATATTGTTCTTTCCATTTGAGTATTTCCCAAGAACACACTCTTAAAGTCTTTAAGTCATTGGCAGTAAATCCCTTTTGTCTCTTTTTTCTATAACAACGTACAACTGAATAAGCTTGGGTTCATAGCTCAGTGGTAGAGCAATTTACTGCAGATCAATAGGTCACCGGTTGGGCCCTATTTTTTTTCCTTTAGCAAAAAAAAAAAAAAAAACTCTCCAACTTTTTTGTTCACGTGGTTTCAAGTGATTATGATCCATCATGGGACGTAATTAATCTGTCTAAGGCCTCTGTTATCCTCAATGAGAAATTTCAACTTCTCGTCACATAGATCAGCTTTTTGTTACCCAAATCATTTTGTATCCCAAAATTAAACAACGCAGAGATGGACTAGAAAATTAAAGGCATCACCACCACTGCAGTGTGGGTATTATAGAAAGCGCATTTACTTTCCTCACCAACTTAGGGATGTGAATGTTGATGAATGAACAAACATCTTCATCCGCAGTAAACAAAACCTTTATCAAATATATTCATTTACCGAACATTCATTTTAGTAATCATTATGCACGTCAATTAACTTTCCTAAAATAAAATTCCATACTCAGTTTATCATTGGAGAATTTTCGGGCCACAACTTTCCTCTAACATAACGAGTTTCCTAAATTTAACGAGTTTTCCGAGCTTAAGCCTATTTGGCATTCAAACCCGTTTTAGCAAACTAGCAGTCACTCAATCTAATATAATTTTAACTGATGTTTAAGGTTTCCACACATAAATTATATACATGACTTTAACTTTGTGATTTAGGGTCTAAAATTCAACCAATTAGAAAACATGTTCTAAAATTTAGTTGGCCAAAAAAACCTACACTTAATTTTTGCATAAAAATTTG
Source organism: Camelina sativa (assembly GCF_030686135.1). Taxonomy (NCBI): domain Eukaryota; kingdom Viridiplantae; phylum Streptophyta; class Magnoliopsida; order Brassicales; family Brassicaceae; genus Camelina; species Camelina sativa. The sequence continues at coordinate 15,068,708 of NC_141895.1, read as the reverse complement.
AAAATATATACCACTTAAAATGAAACAAAATTTTCCAACTTAAATATCACTTAAAATTGATACTGAGGGAGTAGTAAACATCAGACTTCATTAACAATAACTAAACGATATTTTCGAAACCTATTAGTTCCACAAACTAACAAAACCTATTCCGGTACGGGACCATCATGTATACATATGTTATTGAAATTTTATTTGCTTTAAAAAACTGTTGGACAGAAAGAATTCACACAATAACATTCAAATCATCCCCACAATAAAGCCAAGTTGACTTAAAAGGAAATAATCGAATCATTGCCTGAGGCCAAAAGCTTTATTTCTTCCACATCCCCTATATCTTAAAGCAGAAACATTCTCAAAGAAAAAGCTGATGTATGGCTAAGTTCATAAAATTTTGATAACTAAATTCAAGTTCAAAATTTCGCCTGATAATTGTATATTTTTACTGATGAACTTTCTGCGGACTTCTGAATTTTTTTTATCAAAATCATAAAATTTAATTGATAGTATTAAAATCATAAAATAATTTGCAATATTTACATAATTATCAAAAAAATATGCAATATGTATATATATATATATATATAGAACATAATTATCAAAATTTAATTTTTCTTAGAAAGATATTTTTATTCACGTTTTAAATAACTTTATTAATATTAATTATGTTTAAGTTTTAAATATAATTTCTGTCAACATTTGGGCTTTAAATATATCTTTTCATTGTTGTCCAAAAAAAAAAACTGAATCTTCTCTTTGCATTGTACTGTAATAGTAATTTTTTTTTTCATCTGTCACAACCAAACTTCTGATTTTTAATTCATTTGAAAAAAAAAACTATATAATTTCGTAGTCTATATAACAACGACTTGTATAGTCCCATATTTATTGAGATATTAATGCACGAAATAAGTATAACGTATAAGGGACCGCTGGCGATACATATGATATGCACTATCCAATTACAAATCCAACTAACACACAAATAAAAATAACATTTTCTCCATGGAATTATTTAGATTGCCGTATCAATTGGTGGACCATAAAAGCAAAGACCAACGCACCTACATTTTTCCATTTGTATCTACTAATTTCCTTTACACAAAATTTAATAGATTCATCATTTATGTCCTTAGCCTTTCCTCGCCACTATTAACGTCTATCCCACAAATTTCATTTATTCTATCTCCACTATGCTACCATTTAGCAACTACTACATTTCTTCACCATCTATGTCCGAGAGGAACATTAGCAACAACAATGGAAACAAGAGGAGGAAGAAGAAACGGCCGACATTGACGGTTTATGATGGAAGAGGAGGAGGAGAAGGAGATGATGATTTGGCGGTGGTGAAGGCGGCGGCGTGGGCTTGGTACTTACGGAAAGAAGGCAAACCGATCATGAGAGAGTTTGATCTAACTAGAGCAACAAGAACACCGCGACCTTCACGGTACAAGATCGAAGCCACGAAGAACATGATCCTCTCGGAGAATAAGGTTTTGGCTGAGAATAGGTTTTCTACTAAGTCTCCGCTTTGGTATACTAATTACTCATTCCGTGGGGATCAAGAAACGCAATACTCTCGTCTTCTTGACACTTACGAGATCAAGAACAAGTCCAAGAGGCTTAACATTGATGATTCTAGTTTCTCCGTGAGTTCAAGCAATGATTTGTGGCACAACGGCAATGATCATCATCACAATCATAATCGTAATGATGAATATGGTTGTGATGATCATGGTTTGTTGCAGAAGAGAAATGGTTATGATAATAACACTGCTACTAGAACAAAAAATGACAAGAGCTATAATGGTGGCTTCATGAGAAAAGTGGGCAAAAGAAGTTTGTGGAAGGGAATGATTGTGATGGGTCCAGGGTCGACGGTTTGTGGGAGAAGTGATGACGTGGCTTCGCAGGCCGGCAGGAGAACGGTTAAGGTTGCAGCGGCGGCGGAGGCTCTGGTCAGGTCGGCGGCAAATGGCAAGACTCAAAGTGGTCGTCGCTAACTTTAGTGGTTCTTGGGTTGTTGAACTTTAAAGACTTTTTCGAGGCTGGAAGGGACTTTTTCTTTTAAACATATATATATATTTTTTTTTGATTAATTGTACATTTTTAATTCCACTTTGTGATTTTCACGAGCTGTGTAATTTCGACCAGTTTTGAGTACATATGAAAAAAAATGGTAGAAATAAAAGATCGTTCTATATCAGTTGTGATTTGAACTTAAATTTTTTTCCTTTACATTATAAGAACAACTTCTAGATTTTAACTTTCTTAACAAAATATTATATATCCAGTCTCAGTACAATATATTAAAACTTGTTACTGAAGTCTAATATATAAAACATAATACATATATACTTAAGTTTTTTTTTTTGGTACACGAAAAAGGTGCATGAGAATGAAAAAAAATAAAAGGGTTTGTAACCCATTTAAGTTTTGGCTTTACAACTAGTAAAAATAAAGAGCCCAACACATTACTAAAGGTCAAGTTGAATCAACCAATTGCAGGCATATAGAGATCCAGCCCGATAGAATAGAAGGACTCTCTTCGTGTTGTGTAAAGCTTTGGTCTTCACTTTTGTTCCATATATGGTTAATTGATGAATACACTCTAAAATAAACAATTCTGATATTAGTATAGAGACAACAATGAATAAGCTATGAAACATGGTTGTGACTAGGACTCATCGCTCAAGTTGGATCAGAAAAATCTAGTTAAGAAACAATGATGAAATTGAAAAAGGAAGACTTCGGAGATCGATCAGCCTTATTATATATAAAAAAAAAACAAGTTAGATATATGATAACTAAAGAATGGTCATGAACTGAAACATAGTAGTTCTACTTCTAGGTTTCTCTTATTACTTGTTTTCCAAGATAAAACGAAAGCTGTGCTGTTTTATACAAAAAAAAAAAAAAAAAAAAAAAAATCAAACATAAAAACCACTCTTTTGCAAATTTTAACTCTAAAAATGCTACTAAAACGAAACCAAAAGAAATACAAAAAAATCAAAAGAAAAATGAATATATTCTGTGATAAATTTTATAAGGGCTTAATCCGCAGCAAAATAGTTAAGAAAAACTATCCTGATATATTTTCAGGTTGTATACGAAAATCTCTCTCTTGTGATGATGCTTTTGACGCTAAAGGGGGTCATGTTTGAAGATGCACTCGTTAGAACAGATCGCTGTGTGGAACAGAGAGCTGTGATGGAATGCATCAGACAACAGACTTATGAGTTTAGACAAAGAAACAGAGCTGACGTGTCAAAGCAAGATTGGACAAGGTGATGCATTATAGGAGTATGATGATCCGGTCTTGAGGATAGAGCCGAACTAAGCCAGAAAGATATGGAGAATATTCGTCTTGATGTTTAATGAATGAAGGGCCTTAGGGAGCAAGCTATTGCCTAAAGAAGAATACTCGAAGATATTCTTGTTAGGATCTTGAGAGGGTTAATATAAATAGTCTAGGGTTAGCCGCAGAAAATTTTTGAGCACTTTAGAATTATTATGGTGAGATTGTAAAACTTCAAGACTAATTAAGAAGCTACGAATGTGAGTGTTGGGTAATTCTCTTATATCTACACAAGGGTGTGTTTAGATTCGATCTTGTATTCAATAACATTTGATTAATAAGATTGAGTAGAAAACCGTTTGCTTGGCGCCTTTCCAAGCATATAATCCTGCTAGTTTCTATACCTTATCAATGTTGTTAGCATAGGTGATAGGTTTCCCATTTTCGAATTGAGAGAATGAAAGAGAGGCCATTGTAAGAACATGTGGAGGGACTGATCTGACTTGATTCGGCCGAGGCATCAAACGCTTGGAATGGTAGTAAACACTGTTTTTATTGGTTAAATAAATTTTACACATTTACAAAAAGTACTTCTTTGATTGGGATGAAACTTTGCAGAGAGCTTAGATATTTAAAGATTTTGAATATTGTCAGTGAGAATCTTCGTTATATATATTCAAACGAAGCGGAAAAAATGCCAATTTTTGAAAGAGTTCTAGGTTTGTTGTGACCTCAATTGTTGAAAAATGCCACTAGTCACTAACGTCTGTACTATTTATTTTTCGAGCCTTTTTCTATATTTTGACGACTACCAACTACACTTTTTGTCTACCACATGATTCTTAATGTTGGTAAGAGCATGTCCATTCTCATCTTAGTGTCTTAAACTTTTAATAAAATAAAAAATAATATTAATCTAAGTTTTGATCCTCAATCTATTTTTTTTTATTTTTTCTCCTCCCATTAGTCATCGTTAAACATGAGTGTTTTGTATAAACTTTATTAAAATTGTGTTTTAAATGTTGATATAATGTTATAAGGATAATATTAGTAGATAGCATAAATATCGAGTAAAATAAAGAAAATACCACAACAACATTTTTTTATAGAAAAATACCATAGGGCCCACATTTTTATAGTAAAAAGACACAATCACTCTTTTTTGTTTTAGTGTTAGATAGAAAGAGTGAAAGATTTGGTGTGACTTTTTAAAATAGCATGTAATATTTATATTTCACATGTTATATTGAACTAAATAGCATTTAATTGTACACCCAAACAGACAAATAATCTCGTTTTAATTGTAAAATCTAAACCCTAACCATCTCATATGTGAACCCAAACCGACATATAATATGTGAACCCAAACCGACATATAATTTCGTTTTAATTGTAAAATCTAAATCCTAACCATCTCATTTGTGAACCCAAACCAACATATAAATTCGTTCTAATTGTAAAATCTAAACCCTAACCATCTCATTGTGAACCCAAACCGACATAGAAATTCGTTCTAATTGTAAAATCTAAACCCTAACCATCTTATTTGTGAACCCAAACCGACATATAATTTCGTTCTAATTGTAAAATCTAAACCCTAAACATTTCATTTGTGAACCCAAACCGACATATAATTTCGTTCTAAAAAAATGACATGATATTTAAACAAATAACATGTAATATATGTAATGGGTATAAGAGTAATTGTATATGAAGAGAAAGAACACACTGTCACATCAATGGTAGTTACTTAATTCTTTTTGATTTTTGTGGTATCTAGTGCATATTCCGATGTTATAAATGTTGGTATATAATATATACAATATTAGGAAAATAAAACTAGAAATTGTAGTTATAGTATAATACATTTTATTAAAAAACAAATATACTACATTATGAAAACTTTAAAACATATATTACAATTATATTAAAAAAAAACTACAAACTGGATACAATAAAAAAAAAAAAAAAAAAAAAAAAAAAAAAAAACATAGAATGATAGAAACATATAAAAACATTATCTAAGAAGGCTAGATGAACTGGTAGCAATAGTCCTCCAAATGTTGCAGCAAGGACTCCAAGTACTAATACAGCTTTTGCATCCCATCTGTATTCTTTCAGATGATCAAACCAAAGCCATTGTTTTGAGAAGAAAGGATGATCTTTTTACCTGAACAGAGATTCTGGAGATAGCATATGGTAGTGTTTCCTTTGAGTCAAAAACTTGAACGTTGGTGATACAATTCTCTGTCATAAGCGGTCTAGGAACCTGAAAGTTTAGCGGCACTATTATTGGCAAGAATCAAGACAAGTCTTTAAAAACGTTAATAATGGCAAGTAGTAGGGTCCCTGAAACTGCAGATTGTTGAGCAATCTGAGAGGAATCTTATTCAAAGATGTTAATCATGGCTTTATCTTTTACAGATTTTGAATATCTTCATGTTTTAACTGTAGTAACACTTTTTCGTGATGAATGAATGAATGGAGAGGATAACGAGACCGCTTAACCTAACCATAATTGTAAACCTGAAAAAGAAGAGTAAGAATAACAAAACCCATAACTCATCAAGAGATATCAATTTCATTGAATGAAACAGAGATATAAAGAGACAGATAGCAATAAGAACAGAGACAATAAGAGAAGAGATAGCACATCCCTCACCTGAAATAATAAGGAACAGATAACAATAAGACATAGACAAAATAGAACCCAAGAGAAGAGATATCACAAAATCAAAGAGCAAATATAACAGAAATTCGTTATAAAAAATGGCACAACCTATTAAACACTACGTGTTTCTTGTATTTGACTAAATATGCAAGGATCGAGTTCACCAAAGTGTTTCTATCACAGACAAAGTAGCCAACATTACTAAATAATTGGAAGCAAACTAGCCATTTCATATACTACTGTTAGAGACAAGAACTTCATATATTCTGATCAATGGTCAATGACAGTCATGGAGCAATGTTAATACCTTTCTACGGCCTTAACAAGCACAAGCAGAAAGGGAAATCAAACACAATGTAGAAAGGAAAAAAGTCACTAACCTTGCCCGCTTTGGAGAAGAACTCATAAACATACGAGCCATCTAGCAGTGTCCATAATTTCCCACTTCCCTCATATAAAACCCAATGCTCAAGAACATACCTGGAAAAAAAATATGGTTCATTGATCTCTCTCACGATCTGCTTCAGGCTCATCTTTGTTTTCCTTGTGTCTCCTGCAATCGTGAAATCAAACTTAAACCGTTCGTAATCGACTAAAGCCCATCAGAAGAGAGAGCTTCTCAACAGTTCCTACACACAATCAAACAAACAAACCTGCTTCCTCTTTCCACTACTGCTCCTTCTCTCCGAGATGTGCTACCGAAATCAATCGAATGTTGCCCAGAATCGAAGAGATCATTTTTAACTGGAAATCGATGGGTTGTGAATCAACTGATGAAAAATCGATTCTTCTCCCTATCTCTTCTCTCGTTTGTTTCGAAACAGATAGAGAAAGAAATGCAAAAAAAAAACAAAAAAAAAACAAACACCAGCAATAGAATCATGACACGTAGCGGGTCTCTCAGTGTCTTATTTTTAGTTCGCAGAGACACAGTTCTCTGCAATTAAACGATTTAAACTTTATTTTTGTTACTTTTTATTATTAAAGAAATGAAACAGATCTCATCGGTATAGCCAATGGGAATGCTCTAAGCACATTAAAATGAAAATAGAACCCACCCTGGTCGGTTCAAAGTTTTAGCGTTATACATTTTCCACTTCAATTTACAGTGAAGCAATCAGTATGGTGTTTTATTTACGTTTTAATCAGTATGATGGTTCATTGCATCAATGAGTCAAACCAGATTATTTGCTTTTATTACAATCTTCATATTAAACTATTATTCAATCATGCTTTTAATACTATTATGGACACCACATAACACCAAAAAAAAATCTGTAATTTTTGTTTTTTTGTATATCTGCCGCAAATTTCGTACTGCTCTCTCGTGCTATCAAAATGTTACCGTTAATTTAATTTTTGGTAATCCATTAGAAGGACTAGTAAATGCCAATTAAACAATAAGAACAATTAGGAGAACGAGTAAATGCTAATTAAACAATAAGAACCATTTCAATGAGCTATAGACCACATGACGGCGCTCCCTCAAAACGATTTTAGGGTTTCGAAGGCGACTGAACAAGATGCGACCATGTTTGAGGCTGGAGAGCGAGATCGACCACCGGGGGACCCTCCGGATGGGTCGAGGTCATGGGTGGACAAAGTGAAAGGTGGTTGCGGAGATGGGATTCCATCCCCGGAGGACTTGCTGGATGATGAGTTTGTTATGGAGAGAGTTTCACTGGTGTTTCCGCAAGCTGAAGATGGGGAACCAGTCATAACCATTGATGATGAGGTTTTGAAGGCCATGAATGTTTTGTGGAAAAAGGTGTATTATTGTGAGGGCGTTGGGGCGTAACGTGTCTGTCGCAGTTCTAAACAGAAAACTGCGAGAGTTGTGGAAGCCGGTGGGTGCGATGACGGTCATGGATCTGCCTCAACAGTTCTTCATGATTCATTTTGCTATGGAGGATAAGTATATGGCGGCGCTCACCGGAGGACCATGGAAGGCTTTCGGCAGTTGCCTTCTTGTGCAAGATTGGTCCCCTGCTTTTGATCCCTTACGTGACGAGATTGTGACAACACCAGTTTGGGTACGTCTCGCACATTTACCGGTGATCTTTTATCATAGGAGAATCTTGTGGGCAATTGCTGAGGGTGTGGGTAAACCGCTTAAGATGGATTTAACAACCCTGAGTTTTGAGAGAACTCGTTTTGCTAGGGTTTGTGTGGAGGTTAATCTGAAGAAACCGCTTAAAGGTACAGTGGTGGTGAATGGGGAACGATATTTTGTATCCTATGAGGGACTTACGAATATCTGTTCTGGCTGTGGAATTATGGACATTTGGTGCATGGGTGTCCGAAGTTAGCTCAGGAGAGCAGTATGGTAGTTAATAACTCGAGTATAGACCTAGTCTTGAGTTCACGAAACTCATCATATGGAGGTGTCGTCAGTGGATGGTTTCACGTTGATAAAATCAGGAGGGAGAAAACCGCATGCTCCAGCGAATAGGGTGGTGTTTGCGGCAGGGGGTTCTGGAGAAGGTTCGAGATCGGGAATGAGACATCGTGAACCTATTCGGGGAACACAATCCGGGAATATTCCCCTAGCTAACAGTTTTGGAAGGTTAGAAGAAAATTTGGCATCTCATGATTTAAGGAAAGAAGGAGTTAATAGTGAAGAGAATAAAGAAAATGAGTATACCTTGAATCAATTAGGGCAGAGAGGCGTAATGGGCAAGGTAAAGGAGTGATGCTTGCTAAAAAAGTGAGAAGAATAGAGGGTTTTTTCGGGAGGGCTCACGGGATAAGAATGGTGGGCCTTCGAAAGCCCAGGAGTTGAATGGACAAAGGCCCAAGCCCATTAGAGGGAATCAGCCTGCAAGGGGATTAATTTTTGGTCCAGGTAAGGCAGATTTGGGTTTGTCCACGAATGGGAAGAGGCTTAGAGTGGAAGCTGAGAACCTTGGTCGATCAGGAGGTTTCTTTGTTGCCGGAGGTGAGAAAGTCGGCGGGGGACCCTTTGTGTTGGAGGAAGGGCTTGATGGCGACGGAGGAAAATTGGGAGCCGCTAGGACTGTTGAAGTTGATGCTCTGGTGGAGGTTCCAGAGGGACGTGTGGAACCGGTTGCTTCGGAGACGGGGTGTCAGTAATATTTCTCCCTGGTTGTTCCTTTTGTTTGGAGATTTACGATGATGAATTTTATTTTATGGAATTTCCGGGGGCGAATAAACCCAGTTTTTGGAGATCGATCCGATATATTTTGAAGAAGTGGAATACATATATTTTAGCAATTTTCGATACTCACGCGGGGGAGGATCGAGCAGCTCAGATCTGTAGAGGTTTGGGGTTCGAGAACTCCTTTAGGGTGGATGCGACTAACCAGAGTGGTGGGTTATGGTTGCTCTGGCGGTCAGGTATTGGCGAAGTGGAGGTAGTGCAATCCTCGAATCAATTTATTTTTGCAAAAATTGTAAATGGAGAGGAGGTGTTGAATTTGATCGTCGTGTATGCAGCACCAACGGTTAGTCGCAGAAGTGGGCTGTGGGGTGTATTGCGGGAGTTGATAAGTGGTGTAGTGGGACCTCTTGTCGTTGGTGGGGATGTTAACACAATTGTGAGGCTAGATGAGAGGTCTGGTGGCAATGGTCGTTTATCTCCGGATTCTTTAGCATTTGGGAATTGGATTAATGAGTCCTCCTTGATAGATATGGGGTTTAAGGGTAATGCTTTCACTTGGCGACGAGGGAGAGACAAGAGAAATTTAGTGGCAAAAAGACTGGACAGAGTTTTGTGTTATGCGCAAGCACGGCTGCGATGACAGGATGCTATTGTTACACATCTCCCTCTACTCTCGTCTGATCATGCCCCGGTTTATGTCCAGCTCTCTCCTGAGATGAATCGGGATCTGATTCAACGCCCATTCCGGTTTGAAGCTGCTTGGATGAAGCATGAAGGCTTTAAAGAGTTGTTGAGTGTGTCATGGAGGAGGGATTTAAGCACTCCGGAGGCACTTCAACAATTGCAAATAATATTGCGTAGATGGAATAAGGAAGTGTTTGGGGAAGTAATGCAGCGTAAAGAGAGACTTTCGAAGGAGATAGAGGTTGTTCAGAGTCTTTTGGACTCAGCTTCGTCTGATGCGTTGCTGGGGAGGGAAGAAGCTCTGATCAAAGAACTGGACTTGCTTTTGTAACAGGAAGAAATGATCTGGTTCCAAAAATCACGAGAGAAGTGGTTCACTTGTGGTGACAGGAATACAAAGTTTTTCCATGCTTCAACAATTATCCGGCGAAGAAGAAATCGTATTGAGTTGCTACAAGATGATGAGGGTAGATGGGTGGCGGATGTTCAGGAGTTGGAGACTCTGGCTCTGTCATACTACAAACGGTTATATTCCTTACAGGATGTGGATGCGGTTGTTGATCATGAAGGTTTTGTATCACTATCCGTTGCTGATCATGAAGGTTTGAATAAGCCCTTTTCAGCAATGGAGATTGAGAAAGCTGTTCGTGGGATGGGGAGATTTAAGGCGCCTGGTCCGGATGGTTACCAACCGGTTTTTTATCAGCAAGGTTGGGATATTGTTGGAGAGTCGGTGGTCAGTTTTGTTTTGGACTTCTTCCGAACAGGTGATTTTCCTCAGGATACAAACGATGCTTTGGTGGTTCTAATACCTAAAGTAGCAAAGCCGGAAAAGATTACACAATTCAGGCCTATTAGTCTATGCAACGTGTTTTTCAAGACCATTACCAAGACTCTGGTAGGATGGCTAAAGCAGGTGATAACAAGGTTGATTGGTCCTGCATAAGCGAGTTTTATACCTGGTAGGCTCAGTACCGACAATATTATAGTGGTTCAGGAAGTTGTGCATTCAATGAAACGAAAGAAGGGTCGTAAGGGCTGGATGTTGCTTAAACTTGATCTTGAGAAGGCATATGATAGGATAAGGTGGGATTTTTTGGAGGACACACTTATTGCAGCAGGTTTTGCTGATACGTGGATAAAATGGATTAGGAGATGTGTCACAGGTCTCTTGATGCACTTGTTATGGAATGGTGAAAAGACAGAGCCTTTTCAACCGCAAAGGGGGCTTAGACAGGGGGATCCTCTATCCCCATACTTGTTTGTTTTCTGTATGGAGCGATTGTATCAACAAATTGATAGGGTTGTTATCAGTAAGGATTGGAAACCGATTAAGCTCTCAAGGAGTGGTCCGAGTTTATCTCACATTTGTTTTGCCGACGATCTCATTTTGTTTGCGGAAGCGTCAGTGGCTCAAATTTGAGTGATTCGGAGAATTTTGGAGAAGTTTTGTGTTACTTCAGGTCAGAAAGTAAGTTTTGAAAAATCTAAGATTTATTTTTCTAACAATGTCTCACGGGAGCTAGAGACACTAATCAGCAGTGAGCGTGGCATTGGATGTACTAAGCAACTGGGCAAATATTTGGGGATGTCAGTTTTACACAAACGTTTAAATAAAGAAACCTTTGGAGATGTTTTGGAAAGAGTTTATTCCCGGTTGGCGGGGTGGAAGAGTCAAGTTCTCAGTTTTGCGGGCCGGTTAACGCTTACAAAGGTGATGTTGTCCTCTATTCATGTTCACTCAATGAGCACGATCATACTTCCCCAGTCGGTTCTTGCTTGTTTGGATAAGCTGTCTCGTTCTTTTCTATGGGGGAGCACGACTAAAAAACGGAAGCTACACTTGCTGTCATGGAAAAAGGTGTGTTTGCCCAATGCGGAAGGAGGTCTTGGAATTCGTATGGCAAAAGATATGAACAGAGCACTTATCGCCAAGGTGGGATGGCGTCTGTTACATGACAAGGAAGGGTTATGGGCACATGTCATTCGTTGCAAATATAAGGTGACTGATGATCAAAACTGGAGCTGGCTTTCAGTGAGGAGTAGTTGGTCCTCCACATGGCGGAGTGTGTGTATGGGCCTAAGAGATGTGATTATCCATGGAATCCGTTGGGTTATTGGAGATGGTTGCTTGATCAAGTTCTGGACTGATAAATGGCTAACAGACAGACCGCTACTCGAGGGCGTGATTGGGATGTTAGCTGTTCACTATGAGGATTTGCGGGTGAGTGATCTGTGGCAGCATGGGTCAGGTTGGAAGTATGAACTGATATCTCCTTATATCACGGAATTGGTGAGAATGGAGCTAGCAGCTTTTGTGGTGGACAATGTTACAGGGGCCAAAGATCGTGTGTCCTGGAGTGGTATAATGGATGGTAAATTCTCAGTTAAATCTGCTTATTCTATGTTGACTAGGGATGCCTCTCCTAAGCCAGATATGGGAGTGTTCTACAAACGGGTTTGGGGGATTCGGGTGCTTGAGAGGGTGCGTACTTTCTTATGGTTGGTCACTAATTAGGTTCTCATGACGAATGTAGAACGACAGAGGAGACACCTATGTGATTCGTCTGTTTGCCAGGTTTTTAAGGGAGGTTTTGAGATGATCATACATATACTCAGGGATTATCCTGCTATATCCGAAGTATGAGATAGAATACTTCCGCATCGAAGAAGACAGTTGTTCTTTACGGGATCTTTACTGGAATGGGTATATGCTAACTTGTCGGATGAGGTGATAGTGGATGACGTTCCATGGTGTACGCTGTTTGCTATGGTGGTGTGGTGGAGCTGGAAGTGGAGATGTGGCAATGTCTTTGGAGAGGTGGGTAAGTGTCGAGACTGAGTCAGATTTTTAAAAGACTTGGCGAGGGATGTAACTGTGGCAAATGATTGTAGTAAGGGTCTGCATCCTTCACGAGTTAGAGTCGAGGCGTTTATTGGTTGGACCAAAAAAATAGTTAGTGCCATTGATTCTTAAAAAAAAAACATTTTTATACTTGTAAACTACTTTTTCACTCCAGTAACAAAATTCTAACTCACGACTTTTAATAAGGAAAATGTCTAATATATATATTAGAAAAATCAAGGTTTGTTGTGGCCTCGCTACTCGCTAGTGTATGAAGATTGCTGTTCCTTTTCAGCCCTTTTCCATCTTTTAACTGAGTACCAACTACACTTTATGTCTGCCGTAGAATTCTTTGACGATCGTAATTCGTAAGCACATAAAAATGAAACTTGAACCCATCTTGGTCGGTCCAGAGTTGAAATAATGTTATTTTATTTTTTTGATTTTTATTTTTAAATTACTAAAAAGTTTCGGGCCCGTCTCTCTCATTGGCGACCAAAGTCTAGAGAGTCAGAAAAGAATAAAATTTATTATAAATATATGTATTTATTCGTTATATTATAATAGGATTGGGACTCCAAAATTATCCATTGGATATTTTTTTCTTTCTAGCTAGATAACAACATTCTCTTCTTTTTACTTAGATTTTGTATGCGGTTGGAGGGTTTTGTTGTTGATGAATTATTAACACAAAAGTTTTGCTTGTGCAGGGAAGCATACTCATGCATAAAGGAGTTTGTGAGAATTATGCTCTTCGAAAATTTTGGAACCTTGTAAATCTCTCTCTCTCCCTACATATATATACTTCCAAACTCTTTCGCTTGAAATATTTCCAATAGAGGGTATAATTGCAATAATATTATTTTTTATATATTAATAGAAAATCACTTTTTTTTTATATATGTTTGTGTCGCTGCCAAAAAGCTACATGCACCTTTTAGTAAAATACCCTTAAATTTTTTACTTAATGACATTAACATGCCAATATATGTATAAAACAATTAACTTAATAATAATTAGATATATCATCATTTCTCAGACAAATTTAAATATCACATATTCAAACTAATTAAATAATTACATACTATTTTACGGCAAATTTTCACTAAAATTTACTTACAAATATATAAGTCAAAGTAATAATTAAATAATTACATACTATTTTAAGGCAAATTTTCACTAAAATTTACTTACAAATATATAAGTCAAAGTTATATTGATTTCTAAAAATCAATATAAGTAAAATATTCTAAAAAGACTATAAAAACATATCAAGTAATATAAAGTTAATAAAAATAAAGAACATATAACTTATTAACAAAATCATATAAAAAAAATCTTATGTTAGTATTATTACCATAATAATTTAAATAACAAGCTTTCAGTAATTATTATAATTGATTTTAAAAAGAAATATATTACCATTGAATTATCTCCAACTCATTAAAAGAAACTTAATTCCCAATAAATATATATTTATATATATTCATAAATAAATATAAAAATAACAACAAATTAGGGGATATCATGATGTGTGATTATTTATATATATCTAAATATGTAAACTAATTAATCTCAATATTGATAACCGAATAGGAATATATGTTCTAATTGTACATTCATCTATGTGCTATTAAAAAAAGGAATCAGACAATAGCCCTTATCATTATAAACAAATTTAGACAATAGCTCAAAGAAAAATCATAATATATTAAAATGAATAATTATTAGATTATGCAAAATTGTTATAGTTACTCGATTAACCATATATATATATATTTGATTTTTAAAGCACACAAAAATATATATTGCCATAAATTGTACTCCCTCTGTTTCAAAATATAAGATGTTTTGGAGAAATTTTTTTGTTTCATAATATAAGATTGTTGTACCCACGATCTGTCATCTCGGGCAATAGGCAAAGGGCCTAGGCCGGGCACGTCTAATGGGCCAGTAGCGTATTACTGATCGGCCCATCAGGCCCGGAGAAAGGAAGAGAGCACGAAGATGCTTCGCGTTGGTCAGCTCGAAGCTCGGGCTTGGTCAAAGATTCCCGCATTCAAGACGATTAATTAGGATACGCAAATTGTGTCCTATTAATTATGCATTAATTAGGTAATAAATTGGTCGGTATAAATATGAAAGGGGGGAGTCTTTTGTAAAAGGGTGGAAAAACATTTTTCAAAAAGAAGCAATATGATACATTCTCTCAAAAATCTCTCGAATTCAGTTCGGAACTTCTAAACGGTGATAAGCTCCTCCACATTCAAACCACTTCGGAAGGAGAGAATCGATTTCAGTTCTCACATTTGGCGCTAGAAGGAGGGGAAGTTATCGCCTGACTCTCATTAGTTCCGACTTTATATACAAATCCACTACACACAACCACCGCTATGGCAACCGACTCTCCCGGTCAGGCATCCCTGGAGGTGATCCAGAAGCTCTTGCAGGACTTGTCTGAGAAGTCCGATCGTCAGCAAGCCGCCTCCGCCGCTCTTACCGAACGTTTTGACAGCTTGGAGGGTCAGGTCTCCACCCGTTTGGAGGAAGTCACGACGTCCGTAGCTGACCTCTCAGCCTCCCACCGCGCGTACGCCGATCGGGTTGATCTCCTGTCCTCCGACCAAAACCCACGTCGACGTGCTTTGGATTTTTCCGGTGTTACTCCACCTTCCACCTCGCAGGTGGCAGCAACAAATGTCACTCCGGGAGATTCATTCCCACCTCAAGTCAACACGCAAACAGCGCCATCGCTGGTTGGCGATGGCCACACTCCGGTTCAGCCCGGTGTCGCCAGATCTTCCGCATGCAGAGCGAAATCTGGGACATGCGGTCTGTGATGCACAGTGCAACCACTTCAGCTCCGGATATCTTTCGAGTGATCGAGGAGTCGAGGCGAACTCCTTTTTCCGATCATATAGCCCGAGTCCGCATCAAAGATACTGGCAAAATTAAGTTCTCGAGCTACAAAGGAAAAGGGATCCGACCAATCATCTCAAGACTTTCATGTGGACAGCTAGCCGGGTGGACCTCGAGCCTCACGAAGCTGACGTTGGGTACTGCAAGCTGTTCGCAGAAACGTTTTGTGGACCGGTACTACTTTGGTTCGCGTCTTTAGCAGCCGGCTCCATAACAAATTTCACTGAGCTGTCAACCTCGTTCGTCAAGCAGTATTCTAGCTTAATCGAAACCGCGGTGACAGATGCTCAACTTTGGAACTTAAGCCAAAAGGGTGGAGAGTCTCTCCGGTCTTACATAACAAAGTTCAAGGAAATCCAGGTCAAGATTCCAGGACTCTCGGACTCCACAGCCCTGGCCACGCTTAAAAACGGCCTCTGGCACGAATCTCGCTTCCGCGAAGAGTTGTCCGTGAATCGGTTCCCAATCATTCTGGACGCGTTACACCGGGCATCGAACTGGATAGTCGCAGAGGAAGACAAAATCGCTGCTGCGCAAAAACAAAACGCTCCGACTACAGGAAAACCACGGTTCAAAGCGCCCGCCAAAAAAACTCCGCCTACGCCTGCGAAGTCCGGGCCAAGCACGTTCGCAGTCACTCAATCTCCTAAAAAGAATTCTCCTAAGAATTCACCGTCCAAACCTCCATTTTCACCGCGCTCCAAGAGTGGTGTACTCCCAAGTAACAAGTGGGTCCGAGATGAGGACACGTATTGCGAGCTCCACAAAACCAACAGTCATTCCACTCGTGACTGCAAGAAGCTGATGCACCTCCTCGCAGAAAAGTATGTGGCGGGAGAAATGCCAAATGTAACAATCGAGGAGTTGGAGCAGAAAGCGACTCCCGGGGTGGACGAAGATGCTCCACCTTCAAAGAAACCGAAGCAGTCTGATGGCAATGAAACCCCAAGAAAAGAATCGACGTGATAATGGGGGGATCGCGCCTCTTTCGGAACTCCATCACCGCGATCAAAGACCATCAGCGGAAGCTCGCCAGCCCCCAGCCGAAGCGCGATAAGGTCGCGGCAAGCGATCTACCTGAGGTTTCTTTCTCCGAGAAGGAAACTGAGGAGCTGGACACTCCGCACGATGACGAAATCGTCATTTCACTTGACGTGGCGAACCACGAGGTCTGCCGAATCCTAATTGACACAGGGAGTTCGGTAGACTTGATTTTCCTCGAGACGCTCGCTAGAATGGGGATCGGGAAAGAACACATCGTAGGACCGCCCTCACCTTTGGTCTCGTTCACTAGCGAGACGTCAATGTCCTTGGGCACGATCACACTACTGGTGTCCACTCAAGGAGTGGTTAAAATGGTGGAGTTCACGGTTTTCGACCGACCTACGGCCTATAACGTTATTTTGGGAACTCCCTGGCTTTACCAGATGAAGGCAGTAGCCTCGACGTACCATCAGTGCGTCAAATTTCCGACCCCGCAAGGAGTCCAGGAGATTCTGGAAAGCCAAAGGACGGCAAGGAGCTGCTATCTCGCAAGTCACAAGCTCCTGGTTCAATAGCAACCACAGCTCGAGGTCCCGAAGAATCCTGTTCGGACGCAGCTAAAAGGTGACCTCACTGAGTCCATTTTTATCAATGATAAGTTTTCGTATCAGGAAATCAAGATCGGAGGGGGATTGGATAGCGAGCTCCGCGCCAGTCTGATAACCTTCCTAAAAGAAAATATGGCCACCTTCGCGTGGTTCGTAGACGAGATGCCCGGTATCAGTTCAGAAGTTATCTCCCACGAGCTGAATGTGGACCCGACGTTCTGACCTGTAAAGCAGAAGCGAAGGAAGTTGGGTCCTGAGCGAGCTGAAATCGTCAACAAAGAGGTGGAACGCCTACTGAAGGCGGGACAAATACGCGAAATGAAGTATCCTGAATGGCTCGCAAACACGGTGATAGTCAAAAAGAAGAATGGAAAATCACGAGTTTGCGTTGATTTCACCGACCTGAACAAGGCATGCCCCAAGGATAGCTTTCCACTTCCGCATATCGACAGGCTAGTCGAGTCCATTTCGGGTCACGAACTGATGTCTTTCATGGATGCCTTCTCCGGCTACAACCAAATCCTTATGAACCCGGATGACCAGGAGAAGACTGCATTCATTATGGACCGCGGGATTTATTGTTACAAGGTGATGCCTTTTGGGTTAAAGAATGCGGGAGCAACTTACCAGAGGCTGGTAAACCGTATGTTCGAAAACCAGCTCGGAAAGACCATGGAAGTCTACATCGATGACATGCTGGTAAAATCAGTGGAAGCTAGCTCGCATCTCGCGGATCTGAAAGTTTGCTTTGACATCCTGAATCAGTTCGAGATGAAGCTTAACCTCACGAAATGCACTTTTGCAGTCCCATCAGGGGAGTTTTTGGGGTATATCGTCACAGAAAGAGGAATCGAAGCGAATCCAAGGCAGATTAATGCTTTCTTGTCTATAAGTTCTCCTAGGACTTTACGCGAAGTGCAACGCCTTAATGGACGGATCGCAGCCCTCAACCGCTTCATCTCTCGATCTACGGACAAATGCCTCCCGTTCTACCAGCTGTTGCGAAAAGGGGGAAAAAACTTCTTATGGGATGCGAAGTGCGAAGAGGCGTTCGCTCAGCTCAAAGCCTATCTGTCTGAACCGCCGGTCTTGGCTAAGCCCGAGTTCGGTGAGCCACTCTTTCTTTACGTAGCTGTCTCGGACAGTGCAGTCAGCGGAGTCTTGGTTCGGGAGGAAAAAGGGGAGCAGCGACCAATTTACTATGTCAGTAAGTCATTTACTGGGGCGGAGTCCAGGTACCCTATGATGGAGAAATTGGCCCTAGCAGTTGTCACTTCGACAAGCTGCGACCTTACTTCCAATCCCATACAATCATAATCCTGACGACGCAACCACTTCGGACGGTATTACATAGTCCGAGTCAGTTTGGGAGACTAGCTAAATGGTCTGTCGAGTTGAGTGAATACGACATCGAGTTCCAGACTCGAACCTGTGCTAAGGTGCAAGTGTTGGCCTCTTCAATTAGCGACAATGTTGAAGTCCCATGGACGTTGTATGTTGACGGCGCTTCTTCCAGATCGGGAGCAGGAATTGGGGTCCGCCTCACTTCTCCTACTGGCGAAGTAATCGAGCAGTCATTTCGCTTGGCTTTCAGCGCGTCAAACAATGAAGCTGAGTATGAATCCTTCCTTGCTGGTTTACGCCTCGCAGTAGGGATTGGTGTCCGACGACTCCGAGCTTTTTGCGATTCGCAGCTGGTCACCAACCAGTTTTTGGGGGAGTACGAAACAAAGGATGGTCGTATGGAGGCTTATTTGTCCACAGCTCGAGAGTTAGTCGCTAAATTCGAAGATTTTGAAATCACTAAGATCCCGCACAGTGAAAACTCCGCTGCAGACGCTTTAGCATCTCTGGCATCCTCTTCGGATCCTGCGATGACTAGGATTATCCCCGTCGAAGTCATCCAGTTTCCAAGCATCCGTCTAGAGAGCTCGAATGTCGTCACCCGGGCAATGAAAAAAAAGTTGGCTGCTAAGGTGGCAGCTCGCGAGGCGGCTGCGGACTCTTTGCCATCGGAGGATCCAGCCCCCGCTATGCCTACTCCGATGGAAGTTCACCCACCTCTGGCCGAGCTAGACGCGAGTCAAACTCTGGAATCGTCGAGCTCATCAGTTGACAATCAAGTTGTTATCCCACATACTACTTTGGGCAGTGCGAATTCTAACAGCTGGGGGGCAGGCGATTGGCGGAGCCCGATCTGGGCTTACTTGCAAAAAGGAGAACTCCCAGCTAACAAATGGGCGGCCAGGAAACTCAAGATTGTCAGTGCACGGTATTGCGTCTACAACGGAATACTCTTACGCCGAAGTGTAGCTGGTCCTTATCTAACATGTGTTGCCGGTAAAGAGTCCGCGATGCTAATGCGAGCTGTTCATGATGGTCCCAATGGGAATCACTCCGGAGGTCGGACTCTGGCTTTCAAAATCAAAAGGCAAGGCTACTTCTGGCCCACTATGGTCACGGACTGCGAAAATTATTCTCGAGCTTGTGAGAAGTGCCAAAAGCACGCCCCGTCATTGGTCCATTGCATCGGGGACCAGGAGGAGTTCAGTACGTGCTCGCTCTTACCGATTATTTCTCCAAATGGGTGGAGGCAGCGGCCTACGTTAAGGTAACAAGTGAAGAAGTGGAGCAGTTCGTGCTGAAAAGTATAATTTATCGGTACGGTGTTCCTCGCGAAATCGTCACAGACAATGGTCTACAGTTCATCTCCTCGAAGTTCGAAGAGTTTTGCACAAAGTGGAAGATTCGACTCAATAAGTCAACTCCTCGTTACCCGCAAGGTAATAGGCAAGCCGAGGCGATGCATAAGGTCATTCTTGCTAACTTGAAGAAACGGCTCGATTCTCGCAAAGGGCGCTGGCAAGACGAACTGCAAGGCGTTCTTTGGGCAATTCGAATAACACCTCGCCGGGCCACTAATGAAACACCTTTCTCCCTGGTTTACGGAGTTGATGCCGTAGTCCCAGCTGACATAGAGGTCCCTGGAGTCCGTACCTCACTGAACCCATTCCGAGCTGAGGAAAATGAGGAATTCCTACAGGATACTCTCGATACAATCAATGAGCGTCGGGACCAGGCCTTAGTTCGGATCCAGAATTACCAGAACGCAGTAGCTCGGTACTATAACTCCAAAATCCGAGGCAGGCCCTTGGCAGTTGGCGACCTAGTCCTCCGAAAAGTCCACGAGAACACCGAAAAGCTCAATGCAGGGAAGCTAGGAATTAACTGGGAAGGACCGTACAGAATTACTCGCGAGGTGCGAAATGGGGTGTATCAACTCGAGGATTCAGAGGGAAAACCAGTCCCGAGGTCCTGGAATTCCTTACACCTTAAACTCTTTTACAGTTAATCTTTTGTATCGAACTACGTTTAGCTTGATCCCGATAAGGGTACGTAGGCAGCCCACTTCGGGTCCAGCTATCCATATTAATAAAATCTAAAGTTTTCTTAAACTTTTTTTATTAATAATGGTTCAAAAAAAAAAAAAAAAAAAAAAAACCGAAGTCAGACTTCGCATATATTATTTAAGGCCGAGGTTCAACTTCGCAAGTCTAAACCGAAGTTCTTACTTCGTATTCAGCTTTACTTTAAGTCGGAGCTTGGTTTTGCGAAACTCTAACCTAAACCGAAGTTCTCACTTCGTACTCAGCTTTACTTATTAAAGTCGAAGCTTAGTTTCGCAAAATTCTAATCTAATCGAGGTGTTCACTTCGTACTCAGCCTTACTAAAGTTGGGGTGTCATTTTTGCGAACTCTTAAACCGAAGTTTTTACTTCGTGTTCATTTATGCTCGTATCATCTTTTCAAACAAAGATTGCGGATATGAAGTTCGCATTTATCATGACAAAAACAAAAAATTTTTGAAGACGGAGTGGTCACCGCGACCAAAACACTCCAAAGCAAGTCTAAAAATAAATACGACAAACAGGGGGGCAACCCGTGCCAAAACAACCCCGATATAGAAATTATTGAGTATGGGGAGCGGGGTCCGATGCCGCTTCATAAAGGGCCAGTCCCATCTCTTCAAGCTCCTCTTCCGACTTGGTGTTCGCCAGAAAGTCGTCCATCCCCTAATTCGACATTTGCCCGAGATTAGTGCCGAACTCGTCGATTGTAATGCTCGAAGGGTGTTCGCTGCACAAAAGATCGGGCATATCCGCCAAAAGGTCTGAAAATCCAGAGAGGTCGAGGTCACGGAGAGTTACCTTCGAAACCTTTTCGTCGGCCTCCTCCTCGTCAGCTTTCAGGAGCCCGAGCTCGGCTTCCATGTCTTGGATCTCTCCCCTCGAGATCTCCTCGATCAGCATACGGTTAGCCCTGATCTCAGCGGCTCGGATCTTGGTTGGGGCCAGCTTCTCCCTCTCTTCGAAAGTGACTTTCACCTCCTCGACTAACGGACGGAGAGTTCGCCTCATTGCTTGCCTTTCTTCTCTCCGCACCCTCTCAATCTCGCAGCTATTGCCAGCTTCGAGTAGCTGGTTGCGGAGCTCGATCTCGTGCAACCTATTCTTTGCCGCCTTCGCATCCTCCGCGGCCTCGTAGTAGAGGTCCCCCGCCTTCTTTAGCTTGTCTCGGAGGTCTTCGTTGGCAATTCCGAGGTCGAGCACCTATACCTCGGCTTTCTTCATCCGAGACCGGATCTGTTCGGCTCTCTCCACGGTAGAAGCGTTTTCGGCTTCTAGTCTAGCATACTCCTTCACTTGGGCTTCCAGGTCAGCAATCTTTTCCCGGAGAAGGCTCACCTCGGAATATGAAGGAGAGGCAAATAACTGATCTTCATAAGACGCCACCGAGGAGTTGAACTCGATCATTAGCTGGGAAAGCGTGGTTCGTTAAAAACGGCGAAGGAGGTAAGGGAAAACCAAAACTGAGGAAGTATGTGTCACTAACCTCGCCAATCTTGTCTGCAAAACGGAAGAAGTTTGCGCGGTTGAGCTCGGACATGTCCGCAAACGCCGGAACCCGAACTCCTGGCCGAGTATAGCTCCTCATCAGGTCAGCTGGGGATGCAGGGGGAGCTAAAATGTATGAGCAATGTTATTTTACTTGGTCCCCGAGACCCAACAAAAAAAAAAACCTCGAGTTATCATTACCTCGGGGGGAGGGACGACGTTCCTTTGAAGGCAGCTTGCCAGAGGAATCCCCGGATTCCTTTGTAGAAGGGACTTCCCTAGACCTCCTCTCCGAGGAAGGACCCCTATCTTTCGAACTGGACTTACTTCGCTCGTCTCCTGACGAACCAGTCCGAGCTCGGCTCTTCTCACGAAAAGACAAGGAAATCTCAGGTTCCTTCCTCTTTTTGGACGAACCCGCCCGCTGGGAGCTGACCTCGACGGAGGGAGTTATAACCTCTCGCGGCTCGTCACTGGAGTCCGCTACGACAATTACGGTAGGCCCGGGCGAACTGCGCAGGGGCCCGGAAGCCCCCGTAAGAGGCTCGGAAGGGCTAGCAGGGGGTGCCGAAGTCCCGTCTACCTCAGTGGTAGAGGGACCAGACTTCTTAAGGAGGCAAGCTTTGCCCTCGGTAAGCGCTGCCGCCATGTTCAACTTCGCCTCCTTCTCAGCGAGTCGGCAGGCCCTTTCCTCTCTATAATTCATCTCCGAAGTGCTTATGGGGTCGGAGCAAACGACAGAACGTCCCCTAAGCCGCGCTGAGGATTCTCTAATCCTTTCACACGAGAATGAGTCCCAAGCGATCTGACCCTGGCTGCAGAACCGCGAGAAAAACTCTGCGAAAGTAGGGCAAAGCAACCCGCGCTCGAAGTGATCTGAGACAGGAACGACAAGGAGTAAGTAACAGAAAGAAAAGTAATATATTAAGGACACCTAACTAAGAGCACCGTTCTACCAATTTTCGAAGTCCACTTCGATATGTGTGAACTTGCGAGGTGGCCAAAAGTGAGCTCGTTGACCGGGAAGAAAAAGTAAGACTTCCGCCACTTCTCATCCTTCTCAGGAAGGTCGTCGAAGACCTTCAGTCCGGAAAGCGGACTTACGTAGAGCGTGCCCTTGGTGCGACCTGTCTTCACCGTATACACTTGAAGAAAGCCGGCCAGGGATAGTTTGTAGTCAAACTCTTCCCCCAGAGTTTGAAGACACATGACGGTTCACACGAAGTTCGGGCACATCTGGGGGAGAGCGAAGCCCAGTTCGAACATCATCTTTACGATGAGTTCGGGGAGGGGAAACGACAAACCGCACGCGGAGAAGAATATCTCAAACGCGCAGCAATACCCTGGGGGAGGACTCTCCGGGGACTCGTGAGCCTCCGGGAATTTAATCTCGATCTCCGGCGGAATCCCAGTGGACCCTCTAATCTCGGCTATATTCTCCGCCGAGAGAATTGATGGCTGGTGAGGGCCGTAAACGCCCGGGATCAAAGGTTTCACGGCTTTACCCGATGAAGATTTCGGAGGAGACATATCTTCCGAGTAATATGTGTGAGAAGAGGAGGGAGGATGAAGAGCTTTCCGGCGAAAGAAAAGAAACTAACAGGAGAAGAGAGAAATCGCAGAGCAAAAAGAAGAGAAAAACTGAGAATTAAAAGTGGAAGGGAGAAGTTGGATGAGGTTACCTTTATACACGGAGCCGGGAGCAATTATTGCCTGGGGGAGTGAAAGGTCTCGCACCGCTTTCTCTCTCTCTCTTATAGCTAACACGCCACCTAGTGGGCCCTGAGGCTTGTTCGGGAAGGCAAATCTCATCATCACCACGATCAAATCGTGGAGATTTGGGGAATATTCAGTTTCCCGAAATTGATCGCTTGAAGGTCAAAAGTCCCCCGAACTGCTCAGCTCGGGAGACTTGGGGGGCAACTGTTGTACCCACGATCTGTCATCTCGGGCAATAGGCAAAGGGCCTAGACCGGGCACGTCTAATGGGCCAGGAGCGTATTACTGATCGGCCCATCAGGCCCGGAGAAAGGAAGAGAGCACGAAGATGCTTCGCGTTGGTCAGCTCGAAGCTCGGGCTTGGTCAAAGATTCCCGCATTCAAGACGATTAATTAGGATACGCAAATCGTGCCCTATTAATTATGCATTAATTAGGTAATAAATTGGTCGGTATAAATATGTAAGGGGGGAGTCTTTTGTAAAGGGGTGGAAAAACATTTTTCCAAAAGAAGCAATACGATACATTCTCTCAAAAATCTCTCGAATTCAGTTCGGAACTTCTAAACGGTGATAAGCTCCTCCACATTCGAACCACTTCGGAAGGAGAGAATCGATTTCAGTTCTCACAAAGATGTTTTCAAATTTCAATGCAACTTTTAGATTAATTTAGTATTTTATATTATGCAATATTGTTTTTGATTGGTTGAACTTGTTAAAAAAGTAAAGACTTCTTAATCTGCGTGCTTTAGTTAAAACATCCTATATTTTGAAACAGAGGGAGTAACATTTTATAAATATTTTCTTTACCACGTTCACATATTTCACGGGTGAAATAAATACTTACACGAATACGTTGATTTTGGAATTTCATTAATTCTTTCATAAATGTATTTTGGTAATAATCCATCATTTATAGAAACTAATAACAAACGGACTAACTCAAAAGATTTAAATAGCCTAATCACAAATATTAAAACAATAAATTTGATTATCTTCAGAAATTTAGTTTAGAATTCGATTGTTACTAATATATAATAAAATTAAATAATTAAACTATTGAGTAATGTAGTATTGTTGTTATGGTTATATAAGAAACATGTCTAATTGTTATGATTACAATAAAACATAAGAGATATGAATTTAATTTTTAAACTACACAAAAAACATGTTACAATAAATAGTAATATTTTATCAATATTTTCTCTATAAACGTATCTTTTACACGAAAAACGCAGTTCTAAATAAATAAATAAAAAAAATTTAATTACATATTATGTTTGATACAAACAAATATTGGTTCTAAGATAATAATTTTACTTATAATAATTTTTTTTAGATTGATTTATCCCGCATATAGTGCGGGTTGTTACCTAGCAGATATTATATTTTTAGTAAAACGCTCATAATTTTCATTGGTTTTTTTTCATTTTATTAATTATTTTAAAAATATGACTATTCTTTATTGCATATATTAAATTTTTACTTGAAAAGAGCATCGATAAATTTTTTTAACTCCATTGAAATCCTTCGTATGCATTTTCATCCTCATTACTAAATTTCTTGTTTCCACGATGAAGCAAAGGACAGATCGTTAAGGTCTTAGCTGTTGAAGACTGTTAAGGTAGCGAAAAACTTGATTAATTAAGGACAGATCGTGTTTGCTGTCTGTCCCAAAATCCAAGTATACTTACTTTATTATTATATCAACCTTTTTATAATTCTTTTGATATTAAGAGGATGAATGTAACCATCTAAAAGTAAACTTGTTTTTTGGAGCAGAAGGCAAATATGATAAACTAAGTCTATCAACACAAATAATCTGTGCAGTTATTTCTAGTTATCTTAGCAATCTTCGACAAGCTAGATCTTAGCATTCTATCCTTTCGTTCATCATGTGGTGACAAAATCTTTAGTTCTGACACAATGATGTATATAAAAAGTTCAATAAAATTTGTAACACCCGCGAACCGGATTTTCGGTTTTGGATGGGTGTCGAGCGACACCAATAACTCCTGTACGAGTCAACTTAAGTCAAAACGCTCATTTTTGTTGTGTATAGAGTTTGGAAGCCCTAGAGGTGATATAAAACGTTTATTATCAACACTCTTTACTTGGTTTAGACGTTTTTTCATTCTGCAAAAGAGAGAAAGCTTTCAGAGAGATCCTGAAGAAGTTCTGAGCCTGTTCTTGAGAGATATGTTCATGTGCTTGGAATCTGAGGCTATGAACATGTTAGGCGCGTGTTGTGGTGCTGTCTATGGTCGTATGTGGTCTATTTATCTCTGTTTTACAAAGGTGAGTGCATGAACATGGCTTATCTAAGATAAGATCTCTTTTTAAGTGGTTATGTTGGTTCATTGATTGATTTCTCTATGTGTTTGTGTGCTTTTTGTGATCCTTGTGGCTTGATTTCACTCCTAAAGATACATGTGACGTGTGTGAGATGTATGGAGGCAAAAATTGGAGCTGGAGATCAAAGGAGATCGATGCTCGGGATCGGTATCAGTCGACACCAATGCGAAGGCTTTGGTGAGTATCGGTCGACACCATGTGGAGGTGTCGGTCAACATTGCTAGGGTTTTCAGGGAATGTCGAGCAGGTGTTGGTCGACACCAGGTGACCAGCGTTGGTCGACACCCTTTTGTGTCGGTCGACACCCATCCTTAGCAGGCGGCTGATGTTGTTTTTGTGTTTTGTGTATTGTTTGGTTTGTTGTTGTTTGTTGATTGTGGCATGTGGAGATCTTATTGCTTGTGTATATAGCCCAGTAGATGGGAGGATTGCCTCACTATTTTTGTAAATATTTATCCATCTCTTTTGTGTTGCGGTATAGGTAAAGGAAAAGTGTGATCGTGGAATCAAGGTGATGAAGAGCAAGGTGATGAAGAGGAGGATGTTTTAGAGGCTCAATTGTTTGTTCTATGCTTCTGTTAAGTTGCTAGAATGGAACGTTGTTGTCTAGAACAGATGTTTAGGTTGTTGGTTCTATGACGTTGGTTTATGTTGGATCCAATCCATTTTTATATTTTTAATATAATAATTAACGAGTGATCTCATACTCACTAACATCAATCAACACAAACAGTGGAAATAATTGAACATTAAACGAATGATACTCCAATAATTAATAACCAATATCAATAATCAGTAGCAAAACCAACAATTCCAATGTAGCAACATAAACCAAGGAACCAGAAACCTAGGTAACAATCTAACAACTCAACTCTAGCAACCTAACATAAGTCAGATAACACATCAACGATCACTAGAACATCATCCTCTT
This sequence comes from Camelina sativa, assembly GCF_030686135.1. Taxonomy (NCBI): domain Eukaryota; kingdom Viridiplantae; phylum Streptophyta; class Magnoliopsida; order Brassicales; family Brassicaceae; genus Camelina; species Camelina sativa. The sequence goes on along the minus strand of NC_141895.1, from coordinate 15,041,677 downwards.
CATCGCCTTGATTCTATGATTACATTTTGTCTCTACTTACACCACAAACAATAATTGAGATGCATGATTATTATCACAAATATTCAGTGAGATCAATCCTCTAATCTATTGGGCTATACACACAAGCAATTGAGAATATCCAACCAACAAACACAATCAAACCAGGAACAAAGAACAAAGTGTTAGCCGCCTGCATTGCACCAAGCTCAGCCCAGAATCACACATGAGTCTCACAAGGCCACAAGAACCAAGAAATCACGCAAACAAGCAAAGAGTCAACCATACAACTCATAAACACATAAATCAGAGAATGTCAAGTTTAGATAAGCCATGGTCATGCACTCACCTCTTTCAATGAAGAAATCTGACGAATAGCGAAGGATCCAACTCCACAACAAGTCCCTCTCATCACGTTCCTACCCTCAGATCATCACTCCACAATTTCTCAACAAAAGGCACAGAACTCTGTAATAACTCACAACAACTCATTGGAAAACTTCTCCTTCTTTTTCTCTCTGGAAACGACAAAAGAGGCTGGCCCAAGCCCTACGTCGACTTCCAGCCTTAAATACCACAGTCAAGAGTTTCTCCTAAACAAAACTGCTCTAATTCGATGATTTAAAATAAACCGCTTCTTGGTGTCGATCGACAGTACCCATCCCAAATCCCTAAAAAAGGTTAGCCAATATTACAATGCTTTTGGAATTGTTGGATTGATATTGATTATTCCTTTATTAAATTTATTCGTTTAATGATAATGGTTTATGTTGATGAATGTTATCCGCTGATTGTATTGTTTGGGAATATGTTGTTAGTGAGTATGAGATCACCAGATATTATGGTATTTAAAAAAAATGGGTGGGATTATTTTAGAATTAGAATTATTTCTTACAACTTGTTAACCTAATATTAGTTACAATAAAGGAGGTTAGTGGTAATTTTTGTAATAGAAATTTACCACAAACAAAATAAAATGTGAATTAAAATGTTTTATCCGAAAAACCTATTTCAAACTAAATTCTCCTAAATTCATAAATATTTTACAATAATATTGTGTCACCCATTTTTGATGCGAATCTGGCATAATGCATTTATATGAGAATAGATATTTAATTTGTTAAAAAAAAGTTTAGAGAACAAAAAACTACAAACTCTTATGACACTTGAACTCTTCTTGGATGACACATAAAAACTATAGATTAAAAAGAAATACACAAATTGATTAACAAAAAGTTTAAATAGATGAGGTTCAACCAATTGTCGTACCATCCCATTATAATTTAAAGATGCATAAGTAAGTTGATTGTGGAATTTCAAAACTAAACTACAATGATGATTAAACCAAAAACTAAACTACAATGATGGTAACAGAAATGGGAAAGACGAAAAATGAAGAAATTAAAGGAACGTCATTGTCGGGAATAAAGAGAATAATAAAAGGAAAGAAAAGGTTGAGTTAAGGGAGAAGAGTTGGTGGAACTAAGCTGTCGGCTACTTGACCCCAAGTCCTATCTCAAAGTTAAGGCTGACCAGCTCATCTCTGGCCCCTACTTCACACTTCCCTAACATTTTCAAAGTTAAAAGCGTGTCATATGATCTTTCTTTCTTTCTTTTTTCTGTCAAAAGATCATATCTAATATCTTTGGTTTTGTTTTTGTTTCGATATAAAACTTTCATTTGTTGCAATGCTCAAAGTGTTTTAGTCTTGGGGTTACATAGAAAATCTTAACTGTATTTGTTTTGGTTTTGACGGCGCCTAATAATTACTTGATTCTCTAAAATTAACGTATCAATTATATTTTTTAAGAAATAATTTGGCCTATATTTGCTTAATCCCAAAAATAGATGGTATTCTTTATTTGTTGCATGTATTTTTGTGGTTTATCCATTGCATCTTTGTCCTTCTATCCAATTTCTTAGAATAATATTATGTTTTTGGTTTATATCAATTCCAAATTGTCGTGTTGTGATCCTGATTTCGGTTTGTCTTACTAATAATTAGTAAATATCACAGAGACAATAAAATATAAAGCCATGCTTGTTTGTCTTTTCTTAACGTATTTTCTATTTCTGTAATCAAGAATTATGTTACAAGCAAAGTTCTAGTATATAATATATTCACACACAAATCAATTCGTGTTTCCTCCACATTCTAATCAATAAATCAAACATATGTTAATGATAATGATAATAATTGTAACCACTAGCATTGACTAGTTGGTGACGAATGTTAATGTGGATTGTGGTGGGAGACTAGTTAGACAAAAGAACATCCACGAGAGTTTTAAAGACTGTAGTATACATGTCTAGAGTTAAATATGTTTTTTAATAAAGTAAACTACGGTTCGGTATTTGGGTAATCCGTTTGGGTTCGAGTATTACCCACTCAAATTTGGATAAACGGGTTTACAAAAATAGAATCCATTGAGTATTTTTAGATATATGGATTCGGTTCAGTTTGGGTACTATCGTATTCGGATCGGTTTGGGTTACAAATTTTAGAACCCGATAGTACTAGAACTACCGGGTACCCGAAAAATATAATAAAAATTAATTAAATATAATTAAAATTAAATAAATTTAAATTAATTTAGTTAAATTTTGACTTATGTGACAAAATATTTTAGATATTTTGATTATTTTTGATATTTAGATATAAAACTAAATGAAAATTTGGGGTAATTGCATTAAATATATTTATATGTTCGGGTTTAATATTAGATAATAAAATCCAATAGAATTTTATAGGCAAACTCGCACCCAATCCGAAACCCAATCCGAAACCCAACCCAAAAATCGGGTTCGAGTTGGATATTCGAATACGGTTCTTATGCTCATGCAAAAATCTAAAATGTTATTTTTTTTTTTTGAAACTAAGGGATGCAACACCAGGATTTCTAGGGAGGTCACCCCAAATGTTATTACACCGATCACCTACATATATTACTTTTTAAATGTTTGAGTAATAATTTTTAAATTAACGGATTTTTAATCTTTGTAGAAAGTTTTGAAATATTTGTGTATCAGTGATCGAATACAAAGAATCAAAATCATAGAAATAAAGTTAATAATAATTTATTAATTTTGTTCGAACTTGTCTTTTCATTAACTTATAATATAATGAAAAATATACGAGAACATGACATGTTAATGTTTATACAATTATTTAAGAATATAACTAATTCCCTAATCTAATGAAATTAACTATTATAATTTTATATAAATTTGATTGGCACTTTTTATAGTTAGTAAGTATAGTACTCTCCATGTTGTGAGTTTACTTTGATTTATTAGTGGCCACATATATGTAGACATTCGGCTTAAAGTAGATCTATATTTTTGGATTATTGTACTAAAAAAGTAGTACCATAATAAAAATAACACCAAACAAAAGCACTTCTGAAAAAAATTCTCAAATCTAAATCTCATATTTTTCTTCATCCACATGTCTTTCAGAACGAGTCAACAAGCCACAGTGACAAATATAAAGATATTTTTTTTATGTAACATCCCCAAGTTAATATGAACCATATAATATACAAAACGGTACAACCATAAAAATCTACGTGAACACTTTTAATTATTTTTGTAGGACATCCTCATTCAAAACTATGTACCGTCCGATTAAACATCATCGAACGAATCGAGTCCACCACAAGACTCAATTCTCAACCGTAGCTGAACAAAACCCGTTTCCTCAGACTAATCTGCTACAGTCAGCTTTAGCGAAACCAACTCTTCTATTGGTCACATCAAACTCAACCCAAAGATTTTGTTGATGAACGTTCCCTATTATATTACTAGCTGCTCCAAGCATACTCGACCGTCCGATTCCAACGCAGTGAACCCCACCTCCCACGTTAACCAGAACCCTCTCTTTCGGAACAAGTATCTCAACTCCTCTAGTGAACTCAAACACAAGATCACCGACCAACCGTTGGATCATCACCACGTTTCCATCGAAACACATGTCAGCTGTTCCACCGTACACGTAACCTTTCTTTAATCGCCGCCCAACACGTCTCACTATCTCTCCTCTCACTGCGTCGTAAGCTGCGTCCACTAAATGAGTAAACTCGGATCCCGAATCAACCATCGTTTGACCCGACCCGCCTGCATCGGGTCTAAAAACCGAACCGGAAATGTTAAGCTTCTTTAAACCGAATTTAATCCCAATCATCGGTACAGTGTAAGCCAACGGATCAAGATTAGGCATTCGTTGAGTTTCAGGAAAAGTCAACAGAGAAACGTATTTGAAACCGTGCGAATTCGGGTTATCTCCGAGGTAAAACGAACCGGTTGGTGTAAAACCGGGTCGGTTCGATTTGGGTGGAATACAATAAGAGAACTTCGAAATCTTAGCTTGAGAAACAAAAGAGAGACGACCACGGTTCATTCCCAAAATACCCCTATCATCAGAGGACTCAGTAGCGCAACCAAGTATTAAAGGAGGGGTAATTTCGGTATTCGAGAAAGTTATTTTTTCTTTGACGAGGTTACCTTCAGCGAAGGTTCCATCAGCGTAGAAGTAAGAGTAGTGACATAACCGGTTCGAGTCGCAAGAAGTGGGAAGTGTAAAATCTGGGATTCTTGGTTTACAAAGAGGGTGAGAGCAAGGTAAGGTTGAGAAAGAAGAGGAGAGAGATGGGTCGAACGATGTTACTGGTGGGAGCTTTTTGCGGTGGCATTGGATCCATGAGAGTTGGCTTCCTGTGTCAAGAACCATTTGTTGTGTTTGTGGTGGTGTTCCTATAGGGAGTGAGATGATTAGAGCCATTGAGTATTTGAATCTTGATCGGAAGTGGTATGGTGGAGATGGGTTTTTGCGGGAGAGGAGGGATGTTGTGAAGGTTGTGGTTTTGGGTGAGATAGGGAGAGAGGTGAGTGGGAGGTGGATGGAGAGTGAGGTTGAGAGAGATACAACATAGTTGAGGAAGAAGAAGAAGAAGAAGAAGAAGAGTGGTTTTGGAATGGGAGACATTTTTTTTTTGGGTTTTTTGTGAAGTGAGAGAGATGATGGAGAGTAATGGAAGGTGTGACTGTAATATATAGACACTTAACATACACGTTTTCTCACTTAATTTTCAGGTTTATTAATAGGGGTCTTTTTTTGGGGATATATTAGTTTGGAGTTTTAAGGTTGTATGTAATTTATATAGTAAGGTTGTACGAGTTTGACAAGAATGAAAGTAAGAAAAATGGTTAGATTTTTTGAAGGGAGAAAATAAAAATATTTCATGTAAATTAAGATATTTGAAATAATTATCACTTCCTTACAAACATAGGATAATTTCTTAACGAAATTATTGCAACCAAGAAATTAATTATCAAGCAATATATAATTGATCAGGATCTAAAAAATAATGAATCTTGGTTCGAAACATTTTAGATATATAAATATGAAGTAACATATTTTAACTATGCTTAAAAAAAAGTGGAGATATATAATTTTTAGATGATTTTTAGGGGAATGTTTAGTTAGAAAAATAATAACTAGTAGTATGTAAATTTTTGTTGTATCTATCTGCATTATTACATAATGATATATACAGCTAGTGGAGATTTCATTTCGTTATATATAAACACATAGTTTTGGTTTGACAGTATTTACGGTGGCAAATAAGCGAATTATCTGATTGTGTTGAACATTTTTTTGTAGTTAATATAGTTGAATAATAAGCACTTCTTCGTTTAGTTATACTATTATTTTAAGTAGTTGGATTACGTTAGGTAAAGTACTTTAACAAGAAAACAAATATTGTTTTTTTTATAATGTAAAATTTTATTCATCAAAAAAACCATTCCTTTACAACAAGTGTAACAGAGTTTAGAGAAGGAAAGTCATATATGGGCGACTACATTATATTCTGGTTGAAAACCAGAGTGTAAGGATATCTGCATACTTTTCATTTCTTGAATTCAGAAGAAGGAGGAGCCTATTTCGGATGGTCCTATCAATCTGCTTCTCAAGTCTGGTTGTAGGGGTTGGGATTTCGCCATGTTTGCGGTTATTTCTCTCTTGCCATATGGTATGGATCGTGACCTGAAGAGTGTATCGTAAGAACAGCAAAGGGGTCTTTTCAAGTGTAGAATCGGAAATGAGGTTTTTGATCTCTTCCCAGTCTTAAGTAGTGTTGTTTCCAAGAAAACCGGAAGATAGCTTACACCAAATCTGTTGCGAGTATGGGCACTGGAAAAAGAGATCGTTTCTTGTTTCCAGGGGACAATTGCATAAAGGGCATGAAGGATCTATGGACAGGTTCCACTTCAGTATTCGGTCACCCGTTGAAAGTTTGTTAAGCATGCAGAGCCATGTTATAAAGGCAAATTTTGGGGTAGCCTGGGAGAACCATACCCCCTTAGTCCAGACACACTCCGGTTTAGTCGAATGCAGCTGTTGCCAAGTATCACGAGTCGAGAACCTTGACTTGAACCCTGTTCGTCCTTTCCAAAGGTGCCGATCCTCTATATGCGGTTTCATTTTTTCTCTAACTTGTGTAATTTCTGTTTCAATAAGATTCAGAGTATCCACTCTACGTCGTCTGCTTCAATGTGTTAACATTACAGATTCCACTGTGGCATGTGTGGTTATCCCGAGATCAATGCACCCTCTATGGCCTAACAGATCATGTAGTGTACCCAAAGAAGACCACTGATCATGCCAAAAAGACGTGGTCTTACCATTCTGAATATCTTTGCGATGAAACTGCTTTGCTAACCCTCTTAGTTTAAGCAACTTTCGCCACATCCAGGAGCCCTGCGATGGGGATGCTGCAATATCCCAAAAGGAGCTATTGCGAATAAGGTAAGTGTGTACCCATTTCCCCCATAGTGAGTTATGTGATAACAGGCGCTAAATGAGCTTTAAACCGCACACAATGTTAGCCTCTTTTAGAGATCGGAGACAAAGTCCACCCTCCCTTATAGGGTAGCGGACATCAGACCAGGCGACCTTTGCATGATGAGAGTTGAGGTCCGGACCATTCCATAAAAATGCAACAAACAAATATTGTTTCTACAATAGTCAATTAGGTTTTAATATGATTATTTTTGCAATAATGAACAATACTCCACAATTTTGTCCTCTTGAGTGGCAAATCTATAGCTAATGGTTAACCTTAAAACAAGTGTTCAGTTTCAGTTTTACACCATTCTCTACAAAATTAGTATGTTTCTTTAATCATTTCAAGAAAAGACTTCTAAAACATCTAAATGTCGTAAGAAGTGGGAGACAATTTATGTGTTAATGGGAAAGATGACAAAAGATATTGAGGCCGAAAGCAATATGAAGTTCGAAACGCGGTTTCTCTTAAATTTTGAGACAATGATTTATTCCATATTTGTTTTCTTACGGAATTCTCTTTTAGATTTATATAAATGTTTTTTTTTTCTTCCAACACTTATTATTATTTCTAATTTTGGGTGGTTACAAAATGTCTTATTTTAATTGATTTGTTTACCGGAAAGAATTTCCTACTTTAAATTGAGAACCGAGCTTAAAGGTGTCACTAGCTTTGCTTTGAAGAACTGAAACCGATAACGCGTTGACGTGTGAGAGCTTTTGTTTTCGTATTTACACAAAACGATAATATTTGATCCAATTATATGTCTATTGAATCTTGTGAACATATTTATTTCTTTATCAAATTAAATGAAACTCAAATATAGTATTTATAACTATAGGAATTTAATTTCCGTAGGACCATGTCTACGTTCATGAATCTCATCAACTGTTTCAATTTATAACATTGATGCTCACAACATACATATATATATATATATATATATATATATTCAAAATAATAGTTTGATTTAAATCGTAATATATTTTTTTGATATGAATTATCATTAAAATTTAATAGTCAAAAATTATTTATATAAATAATTCATACAGATATAATACTCAAAAATCATAGTTTTATTTCAACCGTAATATAATTATTTATATATGAATTATCATCAAGTTATAATAATCGAAATTTATTGTATAAACCATTCATGTATATAGAAAACTTTTCTGAAAGTGATACTTGAGTATATATAGAACAATCTATGGAACATTGCGTTGGAATATTAAGATACTCTCGTAATTTGTTAACCACAAAGTCTTAAAAATTGATTCTCACAATTCCCATTTTTTGTTTTGTTTTATTAGAAGCTTTAAATAAATAATGAGTTATGAATAAAACACGACAACATCATATTCCACCGAATTCAGAGTTGTAGAGAAAGCGACGACAGTTTCAAAATGCAAATAAATTTGAACAAAATAATGAAATATCACATTAACTTATTACTTCAGAAAATCTTCAAACAAAAATAAAACTATATAACAAAATAAATAAATACGACAAATCATATGTCAAACAGGAACATAAAAAAAAAGGAGCTACGCAGCCCCATGATTCTACAGTTCTAGTCCACTTGTCTTTTAAGTTGTGGTAACGGGACCAGACTATGTTATCATTAGCCATCAACTTAATTATGATATATGAACTCTATTAGTTATGCTCACGAAGATAACCTCAAATGATATATAAAAAGATATATGAATATATTTATAAGGGCTGAGAGCTAGAGGAAATATTTATTTCCATAATCTTTAAATCTTTAAATCTATATTTATTGTCTAATCGATCTTTAAATCTATATTTATAAACATTTCACCCCCGACCCTCACTTGATATTGTGAAATGTGACTGAATGAGGTGTTTGATTAATTTTGGGTTTTAGAGAATTACTAAACAAAATCGAACCACTGATTTTTTGAGGTTTTTGAGAGTCACTAAGAATATATATACACAAATCGACGAACGGACAAAGTTTTTAGGATTTTTGAGATATATCGAAAAATATACACTTGATGTCGAAAAATATCTAAATTGGGTAGTTGTACTAATGTATTTTATTATTTTTTCTCTTCAAGTGTCTTCATCTTTCAACTTGTTTATGTGTTTTTTTAGTATGTAAGACCATTTTTACTGGGGAGTACTTATTGGGTTAAACTTACAATTGGGGCCCAAAATTTAATAAAAAACCCCTTTCTGAGTCCAACAAGCAGAGTATCGATACTGTGGAAAGTAATTGGAGCAACCTCTTGAGCAACGCGGCGTGGCGTTTGCCTATTGGTCGACTCAGTTTTTTTTTTTCACCATTTTTTTTAATTCTTTCCCGACCATCTCTCTTCTCTCTCGTTCATGAGAGATAAAAGGCGATTCTTCTCCATCAGAAAACGGCGGAGGATTGGTGGGACAACGCCATGGCCGAAACCACAAAAAAAATCAACGGCTGAGATGCTCAGGATCTTCTCTCACTTCTCTCTTCTCCGGCGAGGGATTTCCTTGTTCGTAACGACGGCAAACAGGTTAAAATAGCTTCTCGCTTCTCTCTCTCTCTTTCTGTAGTTGACCTGATTTTTGAATTTTATCGCCGCCGATCTCAACTTATATGTGCTTGTTTCTCGATTCTCCCCTTGTGATTGTTCTTTTGCAGAACCGATTAGGGTAGAGTTTGACTGGTTGGTTGGTTATATGAATTCTTATGATGTTCATGTTAAAATTGATAGCTTAATAGGGAAAAAGATTGGATTGTATTTTCAGCTGCGTGGTGCGGACCATGTCAGCGGTTTACTCCACAGCTGGTTGAAGTCTACAACGAGCTCGCTCCAAAAGTTGGTTTCGAGGTTGTTTTTGTGTCTGGCGATGAAGATGAAGAGTCCTTTGGTGATTATTTCAGTAAGATGCCATGGCTCACTGTTCCATTTGCTGATTCAGAAACACATGACCGTTTGGATGGGTTGTTTAAGGTTACGGGTATCCCTAACCTAGTAATAGTTGATGATCATGGTAAACTTGTGAATAATAATGGGTTTGGTGTCATACGAAGCTATGGAGCTGGTGCTTATCCTTTCACACCTGAGAAGATGAAGGAGATCAAAGAGAAAGAAGACAGGGCTCGGAGAGAGCAGACATTGTCATCTGTGAGTCTTGTCTCAGTGAATTGTCTGCACTCATGGTTTATTGACGATTCAGTAGCGTTCTGTTTCTTTAGGATACCGCTAGTTCCTCAGGATTTATATGCTTATCATAAGTATGCGAATCCATAGTGAGAAAAGCAACTTGATGAGGCTCAGTTCTTTGGAGATCTTTATGAGTTTTGTTGCAAAGTCGCTGATGATGATGGCAAAACTGTGATCGTTGCAGGCCTTGACGGTGACTATTTAAGGTGCTTGATTTATCCTATTTTTTAAAGCTGTGATTTTGATATTTTCACTTGCCGATTTTGTTGACTGACTTGTAACGTGGATGTGATCTTTTCTATACGCAGGAGGAGCTTTGGTGCTGTACTTGATGTTATACCAATTGCTGATTCTGTAACAAAGCTAACTCCAAGGTGTGAGGTTTGTGGACAGAAAGCTTTCTTCACTTTGCTTGTTATGTTTATGTTTGTGTAGAACTTCATTGATCAATGTTGTGTAGAACTTCATTTGCTCCCCAAGGTCTATATATTGATCAATGTCGTGTAGAACTTCATTTGCTTGTTCATCCGATTCTTCTCATTTCTTTTCTGTCATCATCCGATTATTCTTATCATCATTTCTTCTTCTCATCATTTCTTCTAGTTAAATTTTCAAACCCATTTCCATTACACAAAACAAATTTTCATTAAGAGAAACCTTCTTTACGTTCTCTAGTGGAGGGTTGATTTTGCTAAAACTCTCTTAGGGTTGCTAAAATTCTATGATTAATTAATATGTGAATAACTTAGGAGGGTTTCTTAGTGATGCTCTAAGGACATTTTTACCGGAAGTAACCGTGAACGTTTCTCAAAAAATATTTTTCTTACAGATTTTTATTTTATTTTATTTTATTTTTTTAATATTTGTTCCACTGAATAAATGACACGTGTCATATTACTAATCTTTGATTTAATTACACAATTATAGAAGAAAGAGGAAGACTTACTAAGAAACAAGAAAAGCAGAGATATGTAGATCTAGGGTTTTCAGGAGTTACATATACGGCGGCGAGTTGCTGATTGTGCAGATCTTCATCGATCTCCTGACTGTTTAAACATCAAAAGCAATATCGAGCTGTTGAAAGACGGTATCACCGTAGAGATCTCGATTTAGTTTTGCAGAGTCTATGGTCATAAGCGTGTGGAAATCAGAACAAAAGCTTGAGAAAGATTAGCTTGGACAAGACGATTAGGAGAACTAGAGAAGACGAGCTTCACAGTTTGGGTTGGCCATCGGCGAAGCCAATAGAAAGATCTAGGTTTAGGCGATTATTAGGGTTAAAGGTTTTTTTTTCCGATTCTAAATATTTTTTGGTAAAAGACTCTTGAGTTTCTAAGTGTAAAGGAGGAGAAAAGTGTGTTTTAGTCGATTTTTAGTACTTGTTTGGCGGAATGAGTGATTTTTGGTTTCCGCTTACATATTTTTAAGGTTTAGCGTTTTATAAGTGCTATTATAGAAATTAATTTTTAAAATTTTATCAAAAATAACAACTGCGCTATGCTTTTCTGCTATCAATATCCATATTTTTTGTATTGCACCTGTCATATTTTTTCTAAGAATTGTTTCTCAAACTTCTCAAAAACGAATAGTTTCTACATTTTTTTTCTTCTCTCTCTCTTTTTTTTTAATTATTTTTTAATAAGAGTATGTGTGTCAGCAACCTCACTGAGAGTTGATCTAAGGCCGTAAACCATTCCCATTGGTAATACTATGAAATCGGTGTCAAATTTTAACAATATTAATATTTTAATATAATTGATTTATTTAGAAATGTAAACCAATAAAAAATTAACATATGGCAGATGAGAGTCTCAGTGTGTCTTAATTTGTTTGTGCAAAGATACTATCACTTTCTCTCTCCTATTTTTCTTAATTTTTATTTTTCTTTAAAATTAAAAGATAGGAAGATGCCCTTAAGGAATAAATTCGGATATATCTTGTTCTTTTATTTTTATTTTTATTTGTGAGTCATGAAATGTCAATAATAATTACATGAACTTTTACTGAATTTAAAAATGATGTTTGTATGGTTGTTGAATTAAAGTTTAATCTTTTTAGAGTTGAGGTTTAACACTCTTGGATCTTTTTGATTTTTTTTAATTGATTAACCGTCTCCAATTCATCATGTTTGGCAGAATATAGTTGTGACATGTAGGTTTTAGTTAGACATACTCTTAAAAACTGAAATATCTTAAAGACTGCAAACAATTAATATAGTGCAAACATGTGAAATAACTATTTGATGTTAGTTCAAAAAAAAAAAGTGAAATAACTATTTGATATGTTTAACACTAATGAGCTACAAACTAACATCCCATATGTATGAGGAATCACTTTACATGTATGAACAGAATATTCAACATTTGTATGTACTAATGGATTCCTTTATTATAACTTTGTTTTACGAAGTTTATCACTTTTTGTTTTGTACTTATAATATTTTAACAAGTTTTTTCGTCATAGACGAGTCAAGATGATTTTATTATAAGGATGATTCTTAAATAATTTTTAAGGGTAAATTATTCATCGTTCTTTCATCTATAAGTTTGTCTATGACAAAATTAACATAATCATTTTGTTCTATATGTAAGGGCAGTTTTTGTTCTAAAATTGCTAATAAAAAGCATCAATCAAGTAATTGAATAACTAACTCTATATCCAATTAAAGGCACTGATGGTAAAAGGTATATTTCACTACAACAAGGATCAATTACATAAATTATTCTGAATCAAAAGTTTGAATGATATTAATATAATGGTTCTTAGATGATGTTTAAAGATAATTTTTTCATGGTTCTGTCATCTATAAGCTTGCTTGATGGTAATTTTATATGTAAGGATAGTTTATGTTCCAAAATTGTTCAAAAAATCATGAACCAAGTAAATGAACAACTCTATACCTAATTAATGTTGGTGGTATTTTTAAAAGATCATGAATCAATTGCATAAACTAATTTGACTCAAAAGTTTGAATGATTAAAATATAAATTACTTATTATAATTATCAATACAAAAATTATAATTTAACATCAGTAGTAATAATCAATGTCATTATTGATTTGTGTTGCAAATTTAAACAAATACTGACTGATGCTAATTAAAAACAAGAGAATTTGTTAGAAATATCCCTTTTGGGATACCCCTTTTCAAAAATACCTGTTTTTTTTGAACATTTTCATTTTTAACTTTTTTTACACAATTATAATATGTTAAATTAATTTTTAGAATTTTTTTTATGCTTGGATTTTCTATTTTACATTTAGGATATAGTTTTGAGAGGTTAAAGTTTAGTATTTTGAGCTTAGGGCTTAGAATTTAATTGTTTTATACATAGAAAAGGGGTATTTTTGAAATTGGACAACATGAAAGGGTATTTTTAAAAATTGACATAGGAAAAAGATTATTTTTTTGAAAATCCCTCTAAAACACATGTAATAGACAACTATTATCACAAAGAAATTAATAATTTGCTTTTATATTTAATTTCTAAAATTAAATAATATATATTTCTTAGAATTTAATTTAAAATTCTTTTTATTAGTCCTAACTTCAATTATATATAATTAATATAAACATTTATATTACTTATAATAACAGTTGCAAATTTAAGGTTATTTTAATACATGTATTGATTGAATCAACTGATGCATATTAACATCGATTACGATAAGTCAATAATCGATGTAAGAAAATATTTCTATGGGCATATAAACCGAACCGAACCGAACCAACCGAACTCAAACCAACCCAAACCAAATCCAATCCTACACTCCAACCATTTGGTTATATTTCTTCTCAACCCAAATGGTTCGGTTCGGTTTTAAACCGAATCGAACCAATAATCCAATGTGTTTTTTAAATTAATTAATAATATTATTAAATTTATAAATATGTGATCTTCTTACCTATTACCACTTGCATTTGGTTTCTATTTTACTTTATTTTAACTTTTCTAATAAAACCTAAATATAAATATAGATGTAATTATATTTACTATTAGGTATTTAATTATAATTTTCTAGCTTTTTTAATTTATTTGATTAATTAACTATTATAAAACCATAATCAATTTTGTTTTGTTACATTAACTGATTTTTAAACTGAATTAAAACCGAACCAAACTAAAACCAAACCGAACCGAACCAAACCAAACAGAAACCGATCCGAACACAAACCAAACCAAACTAACTTCGGTTGAGTTTGGTTAGAGTCTTACCAAAACCGAACAAACCGAACCTAAATTTAAACCGTAATGCCCACCCCTTTCAACCGGTGCAACCAGAGTCTGAGAGTCATATATGTAAGTGATTTAAAACTAATTTGCATCAATTCTAACTTATGCATATATCAAATGAGTGACACAACCTTTTTTGTATTGTTTTTTGATTTGTAGTTTTTCGATAATATTCTTGACCACAATTCGATTTTTTTTTAACTCTTAACCGATAATGATAAGTTGTTTATGTTTTTTTTTTTTGGCAATTAATTCATTATATGATATGTTTAACTCCATATATAACAAAGATTGATATTTTGTACACATGCATTGTCTTACGAACAAATGATACTAATTCTCAGTTGTTTTCATGGTGGCAACAACTCTTTGTATGATTTTATTCGAAAAAGTTTTCGTTGCTAGTGGTACACAAAATCACGTATATTTTAGTAAGATACCACAGAGTACTAAACAATAATTTCTTTGGTGATGCCATTGTGACGAGTACACTTTCAAATGTTCTCAAGCTTCACAAAACCTTTGTTTTCTCGTTGTGTCAAATTTGAGATCTCTAATTCCTACGCTGATCCATATGTGAGGGGGAGAGGAACTTTTTCAAGAAGACACTCTTGCAATGTACTCATGAGGTTATAACATTGTAATAATTTTCCCACTTAAAAACCAAACCAAATTTAGGCTTCCAAACCAAACTGACCAAATGTTAGTTTGGTTCAATTAACCGAACAAATAGATTTTCCAAAATTCGAGATTAAACCTAGCCAAATCCATCGCTTCTCAAGCCTACCCAAGACAACTATGTCGGACCCAGGTTAAAGATTTTAACAGATTATCCACAGTCTTTTATGACACCATGTGTCTATGTAGCAAATACAACCACTGATCTAATGCTAGTCATGAGCTCTTAGTCAAAAAGTAATTTCCTGACCATATGTGGCTAAGTACAGAAATTTTTAAATTTTAACCACAAAATATGTTTTCTTGTAAAGTAATTGTTACATATAGAGATTGTATTTATAAAACTGGTGCTTTCTAGATATAAAGCAATACAAGAAAACCAAAGATATTAAGAAAGACTTATCATCAAGGCTAATTGAGTTTAACACAGTTGAGTTGCCTAAAGTGTTTTTGAGCTGCACGATTTTCCGCTACCGCCGTGTGGACGACCTCTTTGCCTTGTTCGTCAGGAAAGATCGTAAAAAGATGAACGAGAGTGTCCATGATGCAACCAAGAAGAGGAATTTTTGACCAATTGGATGTAACATGATCAGAAGCCTTTGGATGATCCATATCTATTGATCGTTCTCTTAAAAGAATGTAAGAGAGGATGAAGAAAAGTAAAAGTAAAGAGAGGTAGTGGAAGTGGTGTATTTATCTAATCCTAATGGAAAGAGTGACTCAATGTCCACGAACAACAAAAAGTTCTCACGACTTCTTTATTGATTGTAAAAAAGAGAGTTGATCTCAAAGAATCAAATGCCTTGTTCACTTTTTCTACGTGTAAAATTCAAACAAATAAATTTGACATTAGAGACTTTTAGAAACTATTTTAAAATCTATTTAGATTTTTTTTCCTTCTTATAAAACCATTTCACCATTTACGTTGGACCAAAAATTTGATTTCTCATTATAAGTAGTGGCACATAATTATTAGAGTTAATGATATAGTATTATATTAATATGTGTAGATTGATGGTTTTTGTTGATATAAATTTATATGCTTAGTTAGCAAATTGGATATATATGAAATAATTATATATATATATATATTCAATTATTATTTCTCTAAAGATGAAATTACCATCTTCTCTGTTAAATATGGTTTATTTTTTTTGAATTTTTAGGAAATTTATATTATTATTTTTAAAGAAGGATCATAAATAATTTATAAAAAATTTATTCATTCCACCCTTTACTTCAATTAATCCTTTAAAAAAAAGAATAAAAAAAAATCTAATACCACTTTCGCAAATAGGTAGTTAATTATATTCTTAGTACTTGTACCTATCTATGTAACTATTAATTACACTATACAAACTATACCAGTACACTTTTTTTATTTTTTTGGGGCAAATTGATACTACATTATACCAGTGAATTTCATACATACATTTTACAAATAAACATTTTTAAACAGATAGTTAAATGAAAGACTCTCAACAAGTTTTACTAGACACAAGTTTTAATAAAAAAACATAGTATTTTGGAGATATGTGTATTTTAATATAAAATAATATTTTTGGAAAATAAATTTTGTATATAGAAAATGAAGTGTTTAAATATTTAACAAGTGTTCTTACTTTTTTGTGGTAATTTATTTAATTATTTTTTTAAATCAGAATTTTTAATGGAAAAAAACTAGATGATTAATTATTTGGAAATAGTTTTATTTTATATAAAATAATATTCTGGATTTTTATAAAAAAGAATTAATGTGTTTATTTTCTGGTTTCGAGTGAGCTGTTGACTTAACAGAGTGAACGGCGGTTTGACTAACAAACACTTGCAGTTACAGAGATGAACGGCTAAGATCAACCAAATCCTCAAACTCAATCTAAAACCGTCAGATCCTAATGGCCATTACGTAAATAACAACCATCCTCAATGGCATTTCTAAAACAACCACTCAGATCACGCTTTGTTTTCAATTTGAGCGGGTAAACTCAGTAACAGAGAGCTCATCTTCTTCCTTCCTTCGTCTCCATCGATCGAATCCTAAAATCCCCCAAAAAACCCTAAAAATTACAGAATCAAAATCGGAAAATGCCAGTACCAATCATCGAAACGTGCCGTAAGAGGAAGAGGAGGCCCAAAGTTTATAGCTCGCAACGGTTCGGCGAAGATGGGGTTCCGATTAATCGGGGCGAAGCTTTTCGCGATCAGATTAGGGTTTTTTTACGGGATTTTGCCGAGGTTGAGGAGTATAGCGTTCTTGGTATGCCTGTTTGGTGTACGCTACTTAGCCATGAGAGTACGAACTCGGTGGTTCCGCTTTACACTGTTGAAGAGGATGTGGCTCGTTCTTCGGAGCCTTACTGCGATCAATGTCGTTGCACAGGTTTGTTTGGATTGATTGATTTTTTTTTGGGTTTGATCGATTTCGTTGGATCAATTTGGTGTTTGATGAGATTTTGTGAATTGGGTTTTTTTGTATATGGATTTGTTTCGGTTAGGTTTTATGATCTGTTGTTGGATTGAGATGTTTGAATATTGGGTTTAGATGATTGTGTGTATCTTAAGGTTTTGTTCTGTTGAATTGAGACTTTTGAGTAATGGGTTTTGATGAGTATGAATCTTTAGATGTTGTTGAACTGAGACTTTTGAGTTTTGAGTAATGGGTTATGATGAGTATGCGTATGTATCTTAAGATGATACCTTTGAGTAATGGGTTTTGACGAGTATGGATCTTAAGATGTTTGGGTTTGATCGATTTGGTTAGATCAATTTGGTGTTTGATGAGATTTTGTGAATTGGGTTTTTGTATATGGATTTGTTTCTGTTAGGTGTTTACGATTTGTTGTTGGATTGAGAATTTTGAGTAATGATTTAGATGATTATGTGTATCTTAAGATGTTGTTCTGTATAATGGTTTCAGATCATGTATGTATCTTAAGATGTTGTTTAACTGAGACTTTTGAGTAATGGGTTTTGATGAGTATGGATCTTAAGATGTTTCTGAATTGTAAATCTGAGTATCAGTTTCATATGAGTGTGTGTTATTGCTAAATGGTAATATTAGATTGTGAATATTGCTAAATGATGATTATGTGTATCTTAAGATGTTTCTGAATCGTGATTCTGAGTATTGGGTTTTATTTAAGTAAGTATTTGAAGATGATGCTAACTCGAGATTCTCAGTATTCTTTTCAGATTAGTAGCTTTATGATGTTGTTAAAATGTATGAGTACGTATCTTTAAGTACGAGTACGTATCTTTAAGATGTTGTTGAATGAGATTCTGTTTGGTTTGAGATAAGTGGAATAACTGGTGAGGATCAATGATCGTACTAGAGAGAAGACGTTTCTGACTTTGACTTTGATTCTGACTTTGCTTAATGAGATTCTGTTCGACTTTGATTTAAGATGTTTCTGACTTTGATTTTGTGTTTTGTTTCAGGGTGGAGCAATCATTTTGTGTCAAAGAGGAAGTATCACTTTATAATTCCAATCGATTCTGAGTGGAATATGCCTTTAGAAGATGATGTTTTTGATCTACAAAGTCATCTTTTACATGGATTGATTCATAGTAATGGCTTTGGTCATTTGATATGCATCAATGGTATGGAAGGGGATTCAAAATACTTGTGCGGAAGAGAGATTGTTGATCTTTGGGACCGGATTTGTAATATCCTTGGAGCAAGGTAATGGATATAACACTAGTATCCTTTTGCGTTTTGTTGGATTTTGCATTTTTATGATTTGGAAATTGATAGAATGTGTTCTTGTTGCAGGATGATAACGGTTGAAGATTTCGCTAAGAAGAGATCTATGGAACTGAGGTTGTTGTATGGTGTTGCTTATGGCCACTCCTGGTTTGGAAGATGGGGATACAAGTTCTCTCGTGGAAGTTATGGTGTGACAAAGAATGATTACGAGAAGGCGATAGAGCTTCTTGGTTCACTTGATCTTAATCAGATTGAGTTTCATTTTGGCGAGTATCAACAATCTAAAGAGATCAAACAGGTTATTCGGTACTATAGAGAAATGAGTGAAGGGCATCTGAAGACGTTCAGAGATCTTTTGCGGTTTATGCTCATCATCAAGTCTCATGCTTCTCCCCAAAAGGTTCTTCCTGCGACTCCTCTCCTGACAGATTCTCCTCAGCAGAAAAGATCAAGTAGGTTGCTTTTAAAGAAAAGTGATATCGCGGATAATGACAAGTCTCCGAAATATAGGAGTTATAGCACTGTTGCTGCAAATTTGGGTAGTAGATGGCCTGTGAGGAGACTAATATTTGCAGCTGAAGTGATAGTAGAGTCACTGAAAGAGATGAAAGCAATGAAGCCCAACGGTATGACTCGGCAAGATGTTAGGGATTCAGCTAGATTGCATATTGGAGATACCGGTCTGCTGGATTATGTGCTGAAGTCGATGCACAATGTGGTCGTTGGGAATGTTTTGGTTCGGCGTTATGTTGATCCCATTACACGTATCCTGCACTATACAATACAGGAGCTTGATGATGCGATGAACGTCATAGAACCGAAGAAAGAAGAAGCTGTTCTGCTAGAGGAGATTACTCCTTTGAGGATTTATACTCCATCAAAACCTGGAGCTGATGTTTATAGAGATCTGTTGTTACTCTACACTGTGTTGTTTAACTATCCAGAATCTGAGCTAGTGAGATCTGCAACTCAAGCAATCCTAGACAGCAAGCACTTCGTAAAGGAGTGGCCTATATGGGACAACAGTGAAACAGTCTTACAATTTGTTTGCCGTATCAATCCAAGTTTGATTGGTTTGAGATCAGAACAGATCACAGAGCTACCTCCAGGTGAATTGGTCACAGTTCCATTACAGGCTACAATCTTTGATCTAAAGCAAGCCATTGAAGAGACGTTCAGAGATACTTACTGCATCTTAGCAAACTTTGTGGTGAGTGAGATTGAAGAAGTTACAGAAGACATGAGTTTGACCGAGTCTTGTTCTGCTTTAACAGTGAGGGGTTATGGGATTGATTTGGAATCGAAACTCAAGTGTCAAGGTGGATGTGATACATGGATGGTGAAATGTATTTGCAGGGCTAGAGATGATGATGGTGAGAGGATGATATCTTGTGATGTTTGTGAGGTATGGCAACATACAAGATGCTGTGGGATTGATGATTCAGATACTTTGCCTCCACTTTTTGTGTGTTCGAATTGCTGTGAAGAGTTTGCAGAGCAACAGAGGAAAGTGGTGCAGCCCAAATATGAGTTTCCGAGTTCAGAGAATATGTTTCTGATAGAATCTGCAGATGACTTCTATGGGGATCAGAGTTGTCTTGGTTTGATTTTCCCTGAAGAAAACTATCTCTTGTAAAGCCATTTTTGGACCAAACTTTGTAGATTACTCAATTTTTTTGGTAAATGAGAGAAACAAAATTGTATATGACACTTGTGTTGTTAGTATAGAGAAGAGAAGTAAAATTGTCTTAGTATTGATATATATCCTCTGATTTACTTCTCTTCTCTATATATATCCTCTGTTTTACTTCTCTTCTCTATAGTTAGGTTGTAAATGAGTTTTGGCTTTGTGGTATACAAGTTGGTTAAAGACTCTGCTATAAGAGAGGGTTTAGAAAACAGAGGAAATTAGAGTTGCAAAAAAAAAAATTGTGTTTCCTCTCTATATACAAATGTATAGTTATTGTATCAAAATGGCTTCTTAACATGCTTAAACTCAATTGAAGAAGAATCAGAACGATCAACGAAACCATTCATCTTCATAACTTTATTCATCATCTTCAACAACTCAGTCACCTTCTCCTTCGTTCCTTCACCACATCCAACTTGTAGCATCACAACAAGCTTCTTGAACGCACCTAATCTTAAAGCTTGTTCAACCTCAGACCCATCTCCACTTTTACAAATCTTCCACATCACTGAAACCAAACACTTCTTCTCAGTGATCTTCAAAATCTTCTTCACCAAAACCGGTATCACCAACTCATTTCTTCTCACTTTCTCTCTTCCTTCGTTAGTTTCGCAAATCGCGTTTAAAACCATCAACGCTTTTTCGCAAACGCTGTTTTCTGAATCAACTAGCATCTCCACCGTTATATTAACAAGATCCAGTGCAAGAAATCTTGAAACGGTTTCTTGATTTGCCAAGATCATGTGGTGGATAGAAACTAAAGAGTTAACGCATATAGTATCGCGATTAATCGATTTCAAGAACGCTTCTTCGACGCCGTTGATCTTTGTTAACGCGTGAACGTGAGCTACGTTAAGCTCAAGAAGCTCCTTTACTAAAAACGCGGCGTTTTGATCGCCATTTCTCAAAAGCTCCACCAACCTAGTAAACGAAGACGTAGAGGTGAGTTTGGATTGACCTTCTGAACCAATGGGAAGCATCCACGTCAGCACAGACACAACCTCCTCCAATAATAGTGTAGAGTTTGCGTTTCCCGAAAACGCGTCGAAACAAACGCAAAGAACTAGCCCAGCGCCGTTTTCCTGAACGCATTTACGGTTCCTCTCGCTCTCTTTTCCCAATCTCTTCAACTTCCCAACCATCTCGCTGCACACGGCATGGTCTCCACGCCGCGTAGCAGCGAGTAACTTCCCACAAATCTCTGTGACTTGATGACTCGTCACGGGTACACGTGGCGTCGGGATTCTCTCAATCCCGCCGCCTAGTGACGACCCGCACCAACCTTGAATCATCCTCCGAATGGTATGATTCGGAATCTGCTCCAAACTTGACAAAACCGTGTTAGTAACGGGACACGTTTGGTACCCGGACTCGAACCACTTCTCGATGTTTTCACGGTCGTAAGTGATCCCTGAAGCAATAATCACCGGATCTTTCATTAGCTCGTAAGAAATCGGACATAGAAACTGCGATGGAATCGTTACTTCATCTTCCTCAGAGCAACTAGTCACCGGTATGATCTCTTTCTTGTTGCCTCCACGACGTCTCACTCTCAATGAAAGTCCCATTCTTTGACTGTTCGCTTTGGTAATGAATTAACAAGTTGAGAGATGAGATTTATATATGTACGTATGTATGAATGCATAAAAACTTAGGGATAATAAATGTTATATATTTAAATTAGTCACTATCATACGCTTCTGGAACGCGAGTTGGGTCAAAGTTAAGTTTTAGGTAAAATGAAAAAAAAAACATCACGGGAAAACGAAATTTGAATAATGGAGATGGTTTATGTCATATTATTCGCTAACTGTTAAAGAATCGGAAAAATTGACCGTTGAATGTTTGAAACAATTTAATGACAAGTGACAACTAATGTAGAAAATATGAAAAAAAAAAATTGCTGAAACCTATTCGTGGGTTTTGGGTTTTTTTTTTTTTTTTTTTTTTGAGTTTGTAACTTGTGAAAAGCCATAAAAATAAAGTATCTTTGACACTAAATTTTAACTAATAGATTTTCTTTAAAGTATTTTTAAAGAAATACTTTATTTTTATTGATTTTATTGTGAATTTCGAAAATACTTTCTAAGTTATCCTTAATTTACAAAAATGGAAATTAATCCTACAAAATCTAACTTAACTCATAATATGACTTTTAGTGACAATTTTCAAAAGTTTAAATTATTATTTAAATAATATTAATTCGAACATTCGTGGATTATTACCAATAAGTTTGATATACACTTATAAATATACATAGAATTTTTTTATTGCAAGTTAAATTTGATTTTGTAAGTTTAATATATTTTATTTATAAGTTAAGAATTTCAAGTCGAACCAAAAATCTAAAATTATTCAATAGATTTTTTTTCTTAAACCCATTTATCCAAACCGATCGGATAATATCTGAATCTGAACAGATTATTCATATACCCGAGTCTAGTTGAGAGTAAACATATTTGGCTTTTTTATAGAGATGTGATTTGCGAGAATCTATAGAATATATTTTTTTTAGATGAATAAGAATAGAGTATTTTCTGTCCCTAAGTCTTATAATATTTTTAAAAATAAGCAATAATGTGAAATCGGCTAGTTCTAGAGATTGACCAAGTCAGTGGTCAAGAGTCGGTGCATGAAAATACTATCATGCGCATTTGTTCATTACGTTTACGTTCTTACCTGTTTTTGATTATTCTCTCTATAGCTTGAGATTATATCAGTCTGTCCATATCCTTCCCACTACATATAATCTTCTTTTTAAAAAAGAGAAATATAATAATAGTAAGGAACACGGCAACACCTATCTCCAACTCATAAACCCGATCTTGTACTTTCCAGCTAAGTATGTGTTCGACGACGACCAACATCATCTTAACCAAAACCATATAACCCAAACAGCCAAACTGCTTCATTTTTAACAGTTACATCAGTGTGTAAACTGAATATTTTCATTTTGATTGTGCATGGTGGCTAGCGATAATGAAATTTTCTTACGAGACGACGACATAATACCAAAATCTTTCGATTGTCAACCTAAATTTTTTATTTTTAATGAAATATTTACAGTTTTAGTAGAGGAAAAAAAAAGAGAGAAAGAAGATGAGGATTCATGCTTTTTTTATTTGATGGACAACTTGGGTTTGGAGCACAGCCGTGCCAAGGTTCAGAAGTATGAGAAGCCAACCAAAAAAAAAATGGCTTGATTTAAATAAAATAAAAACGTCTACAAAAATTAACTACTTCTATCTCATAATAAAACTAATTAAAAAACGAACTAAAACAAAAGTACTAATTCTTAAACATTTGTTTTCCTTTTTTCTCCACGAAATCGTGAACCAAGCTTTCGAAATCAACATCTCTAACCAATTCTCTTTTGATAGATAAAATCGCTAAGTCACTCAATCTTTCTTGAGACATACTCGAACGAAGATATGATTTGATCAACTTCAGCTTTGAAAAACTCCTTTCAGCAGTTGCAACCGAAACTGGGATCGTCAACAATATTCGATAAGCGATGCACGTGTTTGGATAACAATCTTCAACTCTGTTCAAAAAGTCTAATACTTCAATAGGCCTTTTAATCTCTTTTGGTAACGCTTCTCTTAGAACTTTAATTTCATAGAAAATATCATTACCAACAATATCTGAATGATTTTCGTGAGTTAGATTATCTTCAAGATTAGCACAAGAAACCATCAAACTATCATCACTCGCTGATTGCAATTTTTCCAAATCAAACAAAAAACCGAATATTTGTTCGTACCTCTGAAATTGCTCAAATCTGGTCTCAAGTGAGTAGAGAGCTTGATCCATGATTTGGATGAAGTAGTCAATCCTAAAGCTCTCCTCAGGTGATAATGTCACACTTCCCTCGACATTCTCTGATTCTTCACCATAATGTCTTTTTCTTCTAATCACCCGCTTTGCTTTTCTAGGAAATACAAGATCAATCTCCAAAGATTCTGCAATTTCTTTAGCTTCTACTTTTGCTTTCTCAAAGCCTGACTCTCTATATTTTTTAAAATGAGAAACCAGCCCCTTCAGTTGAGAAATAGCTACATCAATGTTCATGTCTTCTGACTGCAAACTCTTGCTCACAATGTTAACAACAGATAAAAGATTATACCAAATAACCATGGAAACTAAGAACTCAAAACTTCCAATTCCATGTGTTTCACTTATTGCAAGACATTCAGCTTCGCTCTGCTCTTTTGGGTCATCACTATTTTCAGCAATGTACACTAACGCATTCATGATTTTAGGAGCCTGAAACCGTATTGCCTTAACACTTTCCACATGGCTCTCCCAGCGAGTGTGTGATAAAGCCTTAAGTGTAAGGCCATCCACGTGATCTTCAAATATTTTCCACCGCTTAACTGAACATGAAAAGAAGTTATAAGTACGCTGAATAATCCCAAAAAATGAGATTGCCTTTGGAGAAATGGTTGCCATATCACAAAGTGCAAGATTCAAACTGTGAAAACTACATGGTGTATAAAACGCCCTGGGATTTATATCAAGAAATCTTTTCTGTACTCCCTTATGCTTTCCCTTCATATTAGAGCCATTGTCATAACCCTGTCCCCTCACATCATCAATTTTTAAATCAAAAGCAGCCAAAACAGCTTGAAGCTCAAGAAAAAGTCCTTCACCAGATGTATCATCAACTTTTAAGAACGTTAAAAAATATTCTTCGACCCTCGTTGAAGTTGTTGAAACATCTACACATCGAATGATGACAGTCATTTGTTCATGATGACTAATATATGGAGTGCAGTCAAGAATCACAGAGAAGTACTTTGCACTTTGAGTTTTTTTGACAATCATACCTTTGATCTCATTGGCTAACAAAGCTATTAACTCATTCTGAATTCTGTTGCTGAGATAATGACTACGAGATACACCCTCTTTATATCTTCTTAGATGCTCAATCATCACAGGATCAAAATCAGCAATCATCTCTATAAAACTTAAAAAATTCCCACAACCTTCTTCTCCAATTTTCTCGTGGCTTCCCTGAAACGCTAAATTTTGTTTAGCAAGCGTTTTTACCACAGTAATAATCCTAAGCAACACTTGTCTCCAATGAATTTTCTCTTTGTTGAGTTCATCTTGAGCATATTTGTCAATGGTCTGATTCTTCTGCAGCCTGAGATCTAGTTCAGCCCACTGTTTCATACACAAAATGTGTTCACGACTAGATTCATGTTCTTTGAGCCTTCTCATAACATTCCTTCAATCACTAAAGCCCGTAGATGCCAATTGACTATTGTCACTGTGATTGAACAATTTACAACAAAAACAAAAGATCTTGTTCAAAGACTTAGAGTAAACTAGCCAACGTCGATCTTGTTTTGTTCCATCACCCATATCTCTTGTATAATGCAAATGTGAAAAATGTCTCTTAAGACTATCTTTGGGAAAATTATGATCAAGTGGCAGTCTTTTTGATGGACCTTGTACAACCATAAAATCCCTCCACTCATTCCATCCCTTTTTGATGTTTTCCCAATTTCCAGGATCATATATGTCAAAAAATCCACAAGACTCCCTCAGATTATCACTCTTTTGATGTTCATTCTTATTCACATCATCTTCTTCATTCACTGCATTGACATCTTCTGGTTTAATACCTGCTTCTTCTCTTTGATACTCATTTATATTCTCATCCACTCCATCATATCCAAGAACCACATGTTCTGTATCATTATTTTCTACAAATCCATCAGAAGTTGCAGGTTTTTTGAAGTACCTGAATAAAGCGTTCTTTTGAGATTTTGCTTGGTCATCTTTCATTTTTCTCTTTTTTCTGTTATCAGCTCCACAAGGTTGATCTTTTTTCTTTGAAGACATTGCTCTGCAGACTACAGTAAAGAAAAAGCTTACAATGATTACGCTGCAATTTTATAAAAAACATTTAACCAAAGAAACAAAGTAAAATATAAAACATTGGTGAGGAAACATTGAAGAAAAATTTTGTTACTGTGTTACCTTAGAATCAAGAGATGATGAAGCTTTAACAACGAAAGAGAAAAGAGCTATCAAAACTGAATTGTAAGTTTGTAACCCTAGACCTAGTTGGCTAGTTGTTTGTTAATTAAGGGGAAGGTGCCGTCAAAAAAAAACTTCAGCGTATGTCATATGTGTGTCTAATTCTTCTTAATTTTAACATATTAAGCCCATATTTAATTAGATTGTAGACGGAGCCCATATTTTGTTTCTAATTTTGTAAGAATCATTCATAAACCCATCTTTTCCTATTTGTATAGTTTTCTTAGGGATAATCTCTATATAACCTTAATGAATATATGCCCCTAATTATTATTTTTTAAGAATTGGATGCCCGAAGCGATCGCTTCTTTTTCTATAACTGGTGCACGGCTCTGGTTTGGAGCAAAAATAAGTTCCTCGTCAATGTTTGTTATTAGATGCGAAATAAATACAGTTCTTTTTTAAGTCTTCGTTTTATTGATACTAGACACTATTTGTTCAAACAATTTTTTTTTTGTTAAGGGTCTTCAATTCTTTGTTTAAATTATAATTTGAGTCCTTTACTACTTTTGCATTTGAAACTTCTTACATGTATGGTTGTGTAAACTCAGTTTAAGGATTTGAATGTCTATCTTTTTCTAAGGGAATTAGTCAATGAGAGAGTTTCTATATTTCATATGGAAATTGTTTTAGAAGGGTTTTTCTCTGTTTATTGAAAACACTGATGCATTTGACTTGCAAGGTTGGAGTGTGACACAATATTGATTCATGCTTTTAAAAAAAAAAAAAAAAGTAAAAATAAGGTTCAAGAGAGTTTCATATTTTTTGTTTTACAACGTTCTATGATGTATCATAAACAAGAGCTTGTTGTCCTTCAGCAGAAGGCTAGATAGCCATATTTGTTATTCAAAAGGATTTGGCATGTAACTATGTTCTGTAAGGACTATCACCACTGGAATCACTGAAAACTCAGTCCAACAAAAAAAGTTGGATCTTAAAGAAATGATCAAGCTCACTGCAGTTTGCTTGCTCACCGTGGTTTCCAATGGTAACAAGGAAAAGGTGCTCACCTCATGTGCTCTGCAATGTACGGACGTGACGCCAAACACAGCTCACACTATGGTCCAAACAAGGAACCAATTCTCTGCTCTTACCTCACCAATTTTGTGCAGCTGATGGAGACACTTGACAAACATTTACCTACCTTTGTAATCATTAGGTTATCATGTCTTCTCCTATATAAAAACAAATGATGTAATCTGAACATTTTATCAGTAAAGAAATATCTTTGAGCCACTCTTACTTTGTTTTTAACCTAGAGCTTCTGCTTTTGCTTTCATGTTCATTCCATTGTTCTTCTTCACGCCCTCGACAATATTAGTGAGATCACGTTTTGACTGTGACTTTGTGAGGAGTGGGCTTAATTGTTAGTGAGTTGGGCTTCAATTTTGTAGAGTCCTTTAGTGTTTTCAAATTTCAATTCTTTACGTTCTCAAGTCTTCTCTTTTGGAGTCTCTTGTAGTCTACTCTTAATCCATAATTGAGGCTATTTGCAAAATTCACGTAACTAAAAATCACCCACTACGAAGTGAATGGTCAACAGTTTGAAAAAAGTATAAGTGTTCGCACAATTTTATATAAATAAATTTACGATAAAAAAAAATCTATGATGGAAAAAGTAGAAGAAATCAATCTGTAATCGAATCGAATGTCTAAGTTTTAAAATCATCTATTTCAATCATATATTCGTATTCTAATGTTGGAAAATTTAGTTTTTCAAGATTAATTACGGCATGTACCAGAAAAAATATTTGCTCCTAAGATTTATGTTATGTTTGTTAAAAAATTAAAACTTAATTGCAAAGTGAACATAAATGTTTGTTTGCTTAGTTAAAAAGAATTGTACTTTCTTGTAACATACAGTACTTGTGATTAACACTTCTAAATGTTCTGTTAAGTAGTACTGTAAAGTGTGAACATAATATATCCATCTTTTTTATTATCTTTTTCTTTCTCTTTTGGGCCATAGAAACGCGTTATATGAAAAATGAAAGAAATAAAAATCTCAGTCTTTTCCAATTTTCAGAGCTTAATATATAAGTTTGCTCAAAATCTAAATTTAATTGTATATAGACAAATATATGTTATGTGTTTCTCTTTTGCTTATGAGACACAAAAGTACAAACGTGGGGAAAAAATATCACTATCTCTCTGTTCTATGTGCTGTATTGAATTGTGATTATGTACAACTTTTATTTGATGATAAGAGTAACGATATATACATGATTATGTTAGATCTCCAGCTCTGTTGTTTTATAATCAGTAATTGTTAACAAAACAAAAAATGTAATCCTTAAAATATGATTAGAATAATTGTAGTCCTGACCAAAACTTTGTTTGTTTGTTCGATGTGGTTGAACTGTTTACCAAACCTTTGTCTTAATGATTTTTATTTAACCAAACACACTTTTGTCTTTTTTTTTCTCATTTTTTAACCATATTATATTTCATCTCAAAACCAGATGATACGTTTGAATGTTTGAATATTTGAATATTAGATACAATCTGAAACCTAAAATTATTTATAAACTATAGACATATTTAGTTAGTTAAAATTTGGTTATATTATTTATTTGGTATACTATTACAATATGTTCATAAACCAAAAATCCGAAGAATCGAAAAAACTGAACCGCAATCTGGATACTAAATACTAATTTAAGCTGTTGAAATATATTGTTTACTGAAATTTAAGTATATGTAAAAAAAAACTAAATTCAACAAAAACATTTTGGTTGAGATGAAGTAGACGTCAATTTATAGAGATACTAAAAAAAATGAAGATCCAAACAAAAGAGACAGCCATGTGAAGATGGATCCAATGCCAACCTCTCTACCTCACTGTCATTACCATTTTCCTCAAACTTAATAATTAAGACTTTAAAAGTACACACGTCACCTTTTCTAAATCAAGAAAACAAAAACACCAACAACAAATAATATTAAGAAACTCAAATTAAGCCCTAAATGTTACTTGCATAACAAGAAACATGAAAGAATTGTGAGAGGAGGAAACACAAATATACAGAAGAAAAAAAAAACAAATCTTGGGTTTGAGGAAATCTCTCATTCATCATCGTCCATCTACTGAAGTGAAAGACTCTGCGAATCCGTAAGGTCTAGTGGGAATACTCATCTGCGTGTTGTCCAAGCTAGGTAAAAGCGATGAAGTCGAAGATTCGAGATCACTTCTTCCTTCATAAGCTTGCCATTTCTTAAGTGCCTGAGGCAAAGACATGTCGAGATCGATACCGTATATGTCTTCTGCATTCTGATCTGACGGTTTCCATAGCTCGACTAGTGAAGACAGAATGTTGACTGCGTGTCCCATGTCTGGTCTCTGGTAAGGCTCACGGGCGCAGCAATGGCCTGCTAGTTCAGCAACAGTGTGAACGCTGGCTAGGGTTTCTTCGTCAAGGTCTATTGTTGGGTCGATCGCTTTCTTGAATGATGACTCTTTGTTGATGTACATCCGTTTGAACCAGGACACCAAGTGAATGCTCTCTTCTGGTTGCGATTCATCTAGAGACTTTCTACCTGTTATGAGTTCCATAAGAATTACCCCGAAGCTGTACACATCTACCTTCGTGGTCACACGTCCCGTTACTGCAACAAACAAGATCACAATCATCATCAAGAAACAATCTTATACATAATGAAGTAACCTATATATCATCATAAGAAACAATCTGTAAACCAACTAACCTGCATATTCAGGTGCCAAGTAACCAAACGTTCCAGCAATTCTGGTTTCAATCGATCCTTTCCCTTCTGGGGCAAGACGAACAAGTCCAAAGTCTGCAACTTTCGCTCTCATATCATCGCCTAGAAGAATGTTTGAAGGCTTAAGATCTCTGTGAATGAAGCTTTGATGAGCTAATCCATGGAGATACTCCACACCTCTTGCAACATCCAAGGCTAAAGTCAATCTCTGTTTCCACAACAGAGGCTTAAGCCCTTCCTCTGACCATTCAAACAAATGCCTACTCAATGTCCCTTGCGGCATATACTCATACACAAGAAGCTTCTCATTCCCATCCAAACAATAGCCGAGAAGTGTAACCAAATGACGATGCCTCACCTTTGTTAAAACCGCAATCTCTGACTTGAATTCTGCAAAACCTTTACCAGCAATGACTCCATTCTCCATTCTCTTAACTGCTATCTTGGTTCCATCGTGCAATTCACCTTTATACACAACCCCGAAACCTCCTGATCCAAGAATGTTATCTTCACTGAAGTTGTTAGTCACGGAACGAAGCACTTGTATTGAGATCAGCATGTTTCCTGCTTCCACCATTTGGATATTATCTCCTGCCTCACTCGTACCAGGAAGCGTGTAGGTATCACTTATGCCCCCAACGCTTACACTTGAACCCGCAACAGTGATTTTCACACTCTCATTGTCAGAACCTGAATGTCGTGGATGCACCACTACTGCATTTGAGCTCTCACCTCTTGTGTTACGTTTTTGCCTCTTCTTGTACCAGCAGAAAACTAATAAACCGATCAAGAAGATCGATAACAGACCTCCAAGTACTGAACCAACAATGATTCCTATAAAAGTCGAAGACTTCATTCCTATCCTGTCCTTATCACCATCAATTCCTGAACCTGAAGGCGAAGACGAACCAGGAGACGGCAAAGAGCTTTTTGCCTTTCCAATGTCAGGATTACCATTAGTATTCACAACCACATTGCTTCTGAAACCAGGGACCTTCCCAAAAAGCTGGTTAGTCGAAACATCGAGTGTTTTGAGATTAGGTAACGTTGTAAGCTCTTGAGGAATCGTACCCGTAAGGTTATTGATTC
This sequence comes from Camelina sativa, assembly GCF_030686135.1. NCBI lineage: Eukaryota > Viridiplantae > Streptophyta > Magnoliopsida > Brassicales > Brassicaceae > Camelina > Camelina sativa. The sequence goes on along the minus strand of NC_141895.1, from coordinate 15,010,488 downwards.
CAAGAACGATCCTTTGAAGCGATTTAATGGCTCCAAACTCAGGAGAAATCGTCCCTGTAAGACCCATTTTCTCAAGATTGATAATAGTAATGTTCCCATTGCTACAAGCAATCCCAATCCAGTTGCTGCAAGGATCATTTCCTTTCCAACTCTCAGCAAGCCTCAGCGGATAATGGAATGAACTAGCTATCAAAAGCAAAGACTTCACTCTAGGATCACACAAACCATGACTAGATAAGCAAAAGCTATTGGAATTTATATCCAAATCAACCGAAACAGAGCTCTTAAACTCAGGAAATGGTCCTTGAAGATGGTTATTAGTCAAGTTCACAACTTTAAGCGACTCAAGACTTAACAAAGACTCAGGAACTGGACCAGTGAACGAGTTATCCCTCAAACTCAAGCTCTCAAGCTCTCTAAGACCCGAGAAGTCCGGTAAAGGACCCGAGAACGCGTTGGAATGAAGCCAAACCTCTTTCAAACCAGTCATGTTCTGAAGAACATCTACTGAGCCAGTTAGTTTCTGACCATTAAGCCACAAAGACTGAACCTGCGAGCCAGCCAAACTCAAAGGCAACTCACCTTCCAAGTTATTGAAAGCCAAATGCAAAATAGACAAACCGGGAAACTCATCCGGTCCGAGAAAACCGGGTAATTTACCGGAGACATGAGCCGAGTTCGCCGAGAAATTCTGAAGAGCCGAAGCGTTTCTCAAACTCTGAGGAATCTCCCAAGACTTGAAAGGGTTGTTATCGATCTCTACAGACTGTAACGAAGTTAAACCTTCAAAGACATCACTAGGGATTGATTCGAAGTTGTTGTTACTAAGCATCAAGACTTGTAACGAAGCTAAACCACTTAAAGAAGGAACAGAGCCAGAGATGTTGTTCCATTGAAGCTCAAGCCTTTCGAGCTCAGATAAGTTACGTAGATCAGGAGAGAGTGTACCTTGAAGACCCGAATGCCCGATTTGGATCCGGGTCACACGTTTTGAACCTGTACAAACGACGTGAGTCCATTTACACGGGTCAGGGTCAGACCAACCGAGAGAAACAGGTGGGTTTAAGCTCTTCTTGAGTGAAAGCATCGCTGAGATGTCTCCATCGGAGTCAGCTTTGGATGAATTGAGAAGAAGAAGGAGAAATAAAATCGAGAAGAGAAGAAAGGTTCGTCTTTTCTTCATAGCTTGAAGAAAACAGAGGAGGTTGAAACAGAGAGATACAGAGAGATGTGTGGGATAAAGGTTGAAGCTTTAGGGTTAGAAGTTGATGGAAGTGGAAATGGTAAGATGGACCATTGAGAGAGAAGGAAGAAGAAAGATTGAAAACTATGAAGCAGAAGCCAAGGAGACTGCACATGGGATGTCTGCCCCACTAAGCCAATGACAGTTTGGTAACAGATTAGATACATCAATTTTTTTTTTTGTTTTTCTTACTTTTATTTATTTAGGAGTTTTTGAATTTATTAAATTATTCATAGGATGATGAAGATAACGTTTTTTCAAAAATTCCAATAATATTTTGACTACTTTAGTGTGGGTTGGGTGTGTGTTGTCAAATGCTTCACACAAACGAAATTTACACCACTTTTTAAAATCATATGCACAAAAATAAATCACTGTATTATAGCAAAAGTTTAATTCACAGATTTTTTTCACAAAAATAAAAAAAACCATGGTTGTTACTTGTTAGTCAATTATTCTTGTTATTTTATAGTATAAACTAAGTGAACCTTGTAGTAACCTTCAAGCCTCAAGTTGGACTTTAATCAAGAAGTCATTTACCCAAAGAAGTATAATCTTTGTACGAATTACAGAGTCTGAACAGTTTGTTTCCAAATACATAAGTGAGGTACACATTAGTGTCTTCAAAGGATAACATAACAATTATTCTAGGAGGAAAGAATCAAATCTTCAATCAATAAAGGTTACATTTACATATTTAAAAGTTCTATATTCGGGTAGTTCACCAAAAATTTAGAGATCACACATCGAGGGTTCTAGGCTGTCAAATGGCATAAGAGTGCAAAAGTTGTGAAAAAGATTGGCAAATGATTCGTAGATAACACAAAAAGCATAAAAAATATTTTTACAATACGTAGCAAAAGATATTATAAAAAGCATATAAGGTGTTAAAACAAAAATTCATAAAGAAGCCTCGACTAACGAGAGGCAACAAAGATATACAAACAAAAAGATGAAACTATTATTATATGCAATATAATATGAATTTATGTGAATGCAATTTTTTTTATATAAAATTGTTGTGTCTGTTTTTAGCAAAATGCTACATGTATCTTTCGTTGCTGTCTCATGAATCATGATGATTCAAAAGTCCTTTATCCTTTTATATTTACAAGTATTGTATTATTGTGACTTTCTATGGGTGCAAAATCTTTTTATATGTGTATAGGAAAAAACCAGGTGAAGCTGATTCCCCATGCACATGGCTTCTCTGCAAAGATCTACAAGAAAAAGAAAAAGAAAAAAAAAACTATATTATTTCTAGGTTCTAAGTTCTAAGTATAGAAATCTCATTATTTTTAACAGAGCAATGTCTATTTTGTTTTTTAGGTGGGATAATAATTGTGTTTGTCATAAATTAGGGAATAATGATGAATATTGGTAGTGAGCGAGACCTGTCAAAAATACTAAATGAATTCAAATTTTTTCCATATAAGTGCATTATTTGGAAACAATAATTTGTTACTTGTTTGGTAAATTTATATAAAATTATTGTATGCAATCAAAGCTTAGTAATATTTATAAGAACCAAATCACAATGACGATTCGTAATTTTTGTTATCTTTGTGATGGTTTTTGTTAGCCGTTTTCGTTCTAGGAGAAAAGAGAAAAAGAAAACCCCTTGAGATATCGTTGTGTGACCGATAGAGAAGTTTTATGTGCTTGTTTTGGTGTATTCTGAACGTTGGAAGGAAGATCTGAACATAGAGTGATATTTGGAGGTTTCTAGAAGACTTGGATCTTGGTGTTCTTCGTCTTTTTCTTTCTAAATTAAGGTGACTGCATGACCATGACTTATATAAGCGATTAGATGTATATTTTGTGTGATTTTAGGTGATTGATTGCTTGTGTGCCTCTTTGTGCTTTGTTGTTGTGGTGGTTGTGGCATGTTGAGGTCGGATTTAGGAATGCTACTGTATTGATGATATATATTGGAGAAGTTCATTGTTTTATGTTTTTCGCTTTGCATGTTATTGACATTATGGTTGGTTAGTGATGTTTATGTTTTTGGTTTAATTAAGTAGTATAAGATGCTTAATTATATATTATTAAAAAAACAGGTCTGGTTATTTCAGTTTGGTATCAGGGCCTTTACGGTTCTAGGACGGGTTAATGCATGGTTTAAAGCAGTTTAGGGATTTAATTGGGTTGAATTATCTTCTTGTTGCTTGATACATGATGTTGTGTGATGGAATTGATTATGAGTAGTTAGTCAATTTGCATGTGGTTTGGAGTCCTAGTATCATCCTCTTCGATCCTTCAATGAGATTTCATGGTAAGTTGTGTGTTTGGGTATGCTGTTTGAATTGTGTGCATAACCTTCTGTCGTGGTAGTGCAGATGGTTAGAGGTGGAGCTGTTGCTGGTTATGAACGCGGTCATGGTCGTGGTAGGGGTATAGGCCCAATTGCTAGTGAGACCGTGGACTAGAGTGTAACGGCTGAAGGCGTCCGCAAGTCGCATGCATTCCAGGAGGGATACGTGAGGGTGGTCGGTGGTGGTGCCAATGGGGTTGTAGGTGCTGGTGGAGCCGGTGTGGGCAGTGTTTGTGACGGGTTGGCTGGTCGTGCTGGACTTCTAGGTGCGGGGGTCGTAGTAGGTGGAGCCTCTAGTGGAGATGTTAACCTTCGGGCATGTTGGCGTAGTTGTTGGAGCGATTGCCGGGAGTTGTACCGGCATAGGCTCCGATGGTGCCGCTTGTTGCGGCAGAAGTGCAGCAGCCAGTGGCTGCAGGTGCAGAAGCTAATTCTCAGTATGTCAGTATGCTGCAGGAGATGAGTAGGATTGGTACAGTGCATTTCTTGGATGGTACCAACCCTAATGTGGCTGATGTGTGGAGGACAAGATAGGAATGTAACTTCCAATCTCTCAAGTGTCATGAGGAGTATCAGGTGGACATAGGGGTTCACTTCTTGGCAGATGACACTCGTGTGGTGGAGGTTAGTGGTGGTTAGCCCAACCGTTTAGACAGAGGAGACGGTGGAGTAGAACATTCCGAGCAAGGGCAACAAGTCAGAGCAAAGACATAAGAAGTAGCGGGAGGATACGTCGGTGATACGTCAAGGTGGTCTGAGATGCTAAGGGTGCGGGAGCATGAATCATTGGTTGGCGAGCTGTCCCAAGAGGAGTGGGATGCAAGGAAACATTTGAGTGTGTTTCTACTGTAGGGAGGTGGGGAATATCAGGGTTCAGTGTCCAAAGTTGCAGCAGATGACAGTGGCAACGGTGCAGTCGAAGGGAGGGCCGGACACTCATCCCGGAGGTGCGTTGCTTGATAAAGCTAGGGATTTGGAGGTTGCATCGATCGACGCAAGAAGTGTGTTGGTCAACGTAAAGATGTCACATCGGCCAATGCAAGGAGTGCGTCGATCGACGCAAGGTTGCACTGTTACGCACGTGTTCAGAATTGTCTGATTAGCTTGTTTTTGTGTATTGTATGTGTTTGTCTTTTCGCTTGTGTGTATAGCCTAGTAGATGAGAAGATTGTCTCATTGAGTATTTGTCATAATACTCACGCGTGCAGGTATGTAACGTGGAATCATGGCAATGAGGAGGAGGATGATTTAGGCTCTTAATTGCGTGTTGATGGTTATGTTATTAATGTTGGAACCTTGTATAGAAGCATCCTAGATTGTTGGATAGAATGGTTAGGAATGCTATTGTATTGATGATATATATTGGAGATAATTATTGTTTTATGTTTTCCGCTGTGCATGTTATTGGTATTATGGTTGGTTAGTGATGTTTATGTTGTTGGTTTAATTAATTAATATGAGATACTTAGTTATGTATTATTAAAAAAAAAACGGATCAAACTGTTTCACTATGTAAGGATGGTATGAACTGCTTTGACAAGAATTCTTGAACATCATTGAACGAAATGGATTAGAGACTTAGTACATTACATAATAAATTTTAAAAGATAGACTTCTGTTAATGAAACGACCCCACCAGTTTTTTTTTAATAATAATTAACTAATTAACTAGTGGTCCCATACCCGCTAGTCATCTAACCACAAACAACCAAACAGCGGAACATAACCAACATAATTCCATTAAACCAATTACCAATAATTATTCAACCAGTAACCAATAATTCAATCCAACAGAGTCATAAAACATGAAACCAGCAACCTAACAATATTCTACTGACCGTACTCTAACAACCTAACAGAAGTGAGACCATAAACAACGAGCCACTAGAACATCCTTCTCTTTATCGCCTTGGTTCCAAGATCACACTTTCCCTTTACCTACACCACAACACATATGAGATGTGTGAGTATTTTATAAACACTCAGTGAGTCAATCCTCCCATCTACTGGGCTATACACGCAAGCAATTGAGATATCTCTAACTATCAAACAACAATCAATAACCAAACAACAAACCAGACAACTGCATCGACCGACACAACAAACCAGACAACTGCATCGACCGACACAACCTTAGGTTGCATTGACCGACACAAGCTTGCATCGACCGACGCAAGGTTCACTTGCATCGACCGAAACTCACACTGCATCGACCGACACATGCTCGACATTGCACGAAATCCCTAATTGTATCAACCAACGCCTCCATATGGCATCGACCGATGCTCCTAGGTCAAACCACGCCGTCCTCACATTGCATGGACCGACACACAAAGTGCATCGACCGACACACAAAGTTCATCGACCGATGCACATGCCAAGCATCGTTTTTCCCCAAAGCTTCTTGTCGGATCTCCATCCCTAAACCACCAAAACACACAAACCAAAGCCACAAAACAACTTCCCAAAGCCTCTTGTGACTTAAAAACATTCTAACAAGCCAAATAAACACATAAAACAAGCGGATAAGAGAAAAATCAAGCTTAGATAAGCATGGTCATGCACTCACCTTTGCCAAGAAGATTCTAAATCATAAACAAGAAGATCTGCACTCCTAGGAACCTCCTACAACGATCCCAGCTACAGATCTCTACAGGAACAGCCTCAAATCACCAAGAACTCCCAAGAACACTCAAAAACTTATTTCTCTCTTTGTTTTTCTCTAGAAACGGCCAAACTCGACCAAACCCTCGAGTTTCTGATTTTAGAAGCGATTCCAGGGTTTTTTTAATCAGACAACGCAAAGTTTAACTTAAACTCATTTGCGAAAACCAACCTTGCATCGACCGATGCACATAGTGGTTGAGAAATTCCCTTCAATAGCACTAATCTAAGTTTAATACCCAAGTTAACGTCTGTTAAGTCGTTTGTTCGATTCAACCAATTTTTAAAAAATAAGGTTTTATTTGACACTAATTTAATATACCATGTATTTTTATTCCAACCGAAAACAATTGGGTATTAAACGTCCAAATAAAAATAACATCGGGTTTTTTTGGCATTTTTCCCTTTAAATTAAATAACAAAATTCATTTATCTAAAATAAAACTCACGATTTTGAATTCATAACTCGTGAGAAGCTTGCGGTGACGATTCCAATATGAGATCTTCATTTCCGATATGAGATCTCTTCAGTTAAGTGCAAAATCGATCAACTAAAACTTCAATCAATTGCCAAACGGATCGACGAAAGCTTCTCCATCTCCACTAAATCCACAGCTGAGATCTCACCTTTCGAACTCATCGTGAAACCTCCTCCTCATTCCTTTGCCACCGTTGTTTCAGCCCCGCAAATCCCCATCGCCATGGCCATGAAAAAGGACTCAACAACGGTGAGCTTCACCGTTACATTGAGACTGTACTGACCACCAAAGAAAATCTGGTGACTGTATCTTTGATATTTAATCAGGTGCCTCAACAAAATCGCTTCTCTTGGAATTCAATAATCAAAGGTTTCAATAAGATCGATATCGACAAAGCTCTAATCATGATCACATTTTTATGTGAGATGATATGTGATGAGTTTTTTTGAACCGAATCGCTTCACGTTTCCATATGTGCTTACTGGCTTGTGCGTAAACAGGGAAGATTCAAGAAGGTAATTAGATTCATGGGTTGGCTTTGAAGCCTGGGTTGAGTAGTGATGAATAATATTGTTAGGATGTATGTAATTTGTGGTTTCATGAAAAATGCTTGTATGTTGTTTTATAAGAACATTATAAAAAAACATATGGTGGTGATGGTTAATAGAAGAAATAGATATGGTGAATTTGTTTTGATGAGGAAGAGAGAAGATTTATTGCCAATGGTGGAAGCTGTATAAATGGGGAAAGAGAAGCATAAGAAACTGATGAATCAAGACTTTGAAACATCTATAGGTTGTGGTATCAATCAAATGATAGCCTCGTTGCAGCTCAGATCTCAGCTCCTGCCACCGGCTTCTCCAACACCACCCTTCGTAAGCGATTTGCTTTGAGGATAATATAAGTTAGATTTTGTAACATCCGCGAACCAAATTGTGGACTTTGAGAGTGGGTGTTGGTCGACACCAAGGGGAATGTCGATCGACACCATCAATTTTGATTTAACCAGGTTGATTTAAATGGTCGTTTTGGTTTGCTTTGGTTTATTTGGTAATCCCTAACCGATGTATATCAAGGGAAAACTCGACCTTGGTCATGGAAAAGAGGTGGTTTGCCGTTTGTTAAAGAGAAACAGAGGGCGAAAGGTGTTCTTGAGAGATTAGAGGCTTTTAGAGAGACTCTTTGCTTGTTTTGAGAGATATGTTCCTTTGGAGTGGAGATCTTGTGCTAGGAGCAAAGGAGAACCTTGTAAGGTATTGGATTCGTCAGTTTGGGTCAGAAACTTTCTGCAAAAGAGGTGAGTGCATGACCATAGCTGATCTAAGCCTGAAAATCCTTTGTTCTGCTTGTTTTTTTGGCCGTTTGTGTTGTTTTCTTGTGTTCTTGTGGTTGTTTGTTGGTTTCCATGGCTTTACAGGACTTTTGGGTGAGGTTTGGACGATTTGGACGATTTAGGAAGCGCTTCGGCGACTTTTGGCTTCGAGCATAACGATCTGCGGAGTCGGTGTCGATCGACACCAAGTAGGTGTCGGTCGACACCAAAGAGGAATTTTGATCGACACTGAGGCAGTGTCGGTCGACACTAATCTAGTTAGCAGCGGCTGTTGCTTGTTTTTCCTTGTTTGTTTGTGTTTGGTTGTTATTTGTTAAATATTGGTTTCTCAGTTGTTTGTGTGTATAGTCCAGTAGATGTGAGGATTGCTTCACTAAGTATTTATGATAATACTTACGCATCTCAATTGTTGTTTGTAGTCTGCAAGTATATGACGTGGAATCATGGCGATGAGGAAGAGGATGATCTAGGATCTCGGTTGTTATGTTATGGTTATGTTATTTATGTTGGAACTTTGGATAGAGTTATGCTAGGTTGTTGGATAGAATGGTTAAGAATGTTATTGTATTGATGATATGTTGGTTTTGTATAGTTGGTATGTTTCCGCTGTGCTTATTGATTGTTGCTGGTTAATAATGAATTGTGGTTTGGTTGATTTAATTAAGTTGTATGGGATGCTTAGTTATATATTATTATTAATAAAAATGAAAAAAAACGAGTTGAGTTGTTTGAGATTTCTTCTCTAAGAAAAGAATTGACGTTTGTCTAGTCGCCACCGCTGTAATAATGTATACCGTCAAAGCTCTGATTCTCTCTTACTGTGCTTTCTCTCGCCCGTAGAACACTGATTCTTTATTTTTCTTAATTTCAACATTTTGTTTAACCTTTGTTTTAATTTAATTTAATTAATATTTAATAATATTAATGATATATAAGTTTGTGTTGTTTTTGTCATTTTTAAATGTACGTACTAAAGTTGGAAGAACGTATAATTTTTGAGAAATCTCTCTTGATATTTTTTATCAATTAATATTAGACTTTTTCAACCTTTAATTTGCGTAGTCAATGTAAATTTGAGAAATTGATGTGCATACTACCGGCCTGGGAGCCTGGAGCTAAAGCCCATCACAAATATAAAAACATTTTAGGAAGATCTTCTGGTATAGTGGTCGAGTGTTTTGTATTGTTCGAATCCTTAGTATGGACACAGTTTTAGCTATTTTTATATCGGGAAAAATATCATAAAAATTCCTAATTTTCAAATTTGGGATATTTTAATCACCAACTTTCAAGATGACATTTTAATCACAAACTTTTTGTTGACTTGACCATATATAGCAAAGTTCTGTTGACCTCGCTATTTTAGACACGACGTTTATTAAATCCCTAATCTTAGAAAGAAAACCTCAAATTCTCTCTATAATACCAAAATCTCTTCTGCAATCTCTCTAACTTCGATGAGTTTAAATTCAAGCTTTAACACATATGGTTGCATCGATGAGTGTGGTGTGCCATCGATGGTATAGAGAGAATTTAGGGTTTTCTTTTTAGGGTTATGTATTTATGAAATTGGAATCAATTTGGGGATTTAGTGTCTTCAATTTGGTAAACGATGTTGTTTTTGGTGTTAAAAACGTGGTTGTTTATGCTAATCAGTAGCAAATAACATGCAATTTACTCTGTTTTTTAGATCTTTAACAGAGAATAAACGACGTGCCTAAAATGGCAAGGTCAACAAAACTTTGCTATTTTATGGCCAAGTCAACGGAAAGTTTGAAATGACATCTTGAAAGTTGGTGATTGAAACGTCCCAAATTTGAAAGTTGATGATTTTTTTGACATTTTTCCCTTTTTATATCACTATAGTTTGAAAATTCAACATAATAATTATTTTATAGATATATCATAAAAATTAATGTGTCCATATTAAAGTTTATAAATGTTATAAAAATTTAAAAAAAATTAAAGTTTTCAATGTCTAGATATGCATCATTTATATTTTGATATTTGAGAAACTATTAAAATATGACAACTGATATTATATTATTCATAAATTTGAATTTATGGATGTCATGTGTAGAAGTGAATTTGTATACAGTATTTGTAACTTATTGTTAATAATTTTCTTAAATATTCCAAAATCATGAAACTTACAACATCTTAAAGTCTAATCTTATTTTGCTACAATTGTCTCAATTATTAATGTTTAAAATTTAAATAGGTTAGAAATATATCTAGAAATTAATAATTATTATTTTATAGTAAAAAAACATATCATAAATGACGCATATCTACAATATCATAAAACATCAATCTATTAGGAACAGAGGGAATAAAATAAAATTTTGAAAGAATATATTAATATTTTTTGTAAATGAAATGTATTTTCTAGAAATAAATATATAACTATTCTTAATTAGAGATAATTTTTTTACTTTAATACACTAACTTATAGTTTTATATTTTAAATATATTATTACAATTATTACAATAATCTAAATCTATATTATTAGTCACCAAAATATTATTACAGTAGGTCAATCCGAGGACCAGCCAAAGGAATAGCTAGTCAACCAAGGACCAATATTGTCAAATTTCAAAAACGTTCCGTAACTTATTCTTGTTTTATATGGAGATAACCTGTCAAAACGTCATCTTATTAGAATCCACATACAATTTTACTTTATGTTTTACCACTATAAAATGTTCTTACATCCAAAAATATTTTATTGTTAAAGTTTGCTCTTATCACCACATATAAAATGACTTTGTGAAACAAATTAAACCAATTTTTGTTCCTTTATTTTCAATTTGACGTAGTTTCTTTTCACCACTAAAATTTGTTTTTAACAGTTTGTATAACCACTAAAATATTTCTTTAAAATTGTTTACTCAAAAAATATTGTGGATACACGATTGCAATGAGTTTATGACCAACCCACTAAAATTTGAGAAATCCAAAGATAGTTAACTTGATATAATAAAAATTATAAGCATGATGATATATGAGTCTTATATAATTTAGAAATATAAAATATAAACAAAAAAAATCAATTTAAAAATGCTACAACATTAAAAAAAAAAAAGAAAACAATAAATATTGATCTTACAAATCCTTAACTAAAGAAAAAAAAAATCAAAATATGATTAAAAGATATTTTAAAATTATAACGAATTCGTAATAAGAAATCAAATTTAACTAACTAATATAACTTTTTTTTGCAAAAAAAAACTAAAATCTAAAAATATTACAACTTAATTAAATTAAAATATTAAAAAGAAAAAATTAACAAATATTGATAGTTAGTGGATTTCTTTTCTACAATAAGTTTATAACTTTTACTTTTTAATTTTTATTTTTTTAAAAATGTTTTAGTAAATTTATAATTGACACATGTCAACATCTTATTAATACAAGTAACATGTGTCACGATCTTGTTAATAATTAACTTTGATATCAAGCTTTATATAATAAAATATCTTAAAATTCATATTTTCTAATTAATTATATTAATTACTATCTCTATATTATCTTCTTCCTTTTTTTTTGTCAAAAATTTGACTAAGCTTAGTTCCCTAACTTAGCACTAAAACTCCACAATAAAAAGGAAGAAGCAGGAACAAAAAGTACGTAACCAACTAAAACAAACTCCATAAAGAAAAAGAAAAAGGAGAAAAGATGCAACTGCTGAATGGTGGTTTTGTATTAGTCATAACGCTAATCTTGTTCCTGATGACGTTGTCAGTGGGTGCAATTCGTGAAGATCTATCTTTGATTGGAGTCAAGAGAGAGATCCCAACAGGTCATGTTCCTTTACATAATCTTCAAAATTCTCCTCAGCCTTCAACGATATATCGTCATTTGATTGGAGTCGAGAGAAAGATCCCAACAGGTCCTAATCCATTACATAATTTACCAAGTCCTCCTCAACCTTCACCAAAACATCGTCATTTGACTGGAGTCGAGAGAAAGATCCCAACAGGTCCTAATCCATTACATAATCATCAAAGTCCTCCTCAGCCTTCACCAAAACATCGTCATTTGACTGGAATCGAGAGAAAGATCCCAACAGGTCCTAATCCATTACATAATTTTCAAAGTCCTCCTTCACCAATACATCGTTAATTGATTGGAGTGGAGGATAAGAATATCGAATGGTCTTGGAATTCATAGAAAAATCCTAGCGGTTATAATTAATACCAAATAATATGTAATGTTTAATTTACAGGATAAATTAAATTTGTTTTGATATAGCTAGCATTATATTTTAATTGTCCACCAGCAAAATTCCGGATGCTCGCCAAATCTGAAAAAAGCCAGAGGTTATTTGTATTCCTCGGAATATTGTTAAGATAAGTAAAACATTCTGTTAGTTTGTCTTTATACTTCGTATTAGAAGTGGGACGTGAACGTGTATTATCGAAAACTAAGTCCGTGCATGCATTAAAATATTATAAAACAATCATTTTTCTTTGTGATCTTACTGGTGACTGGTGAGTATAGTGCAAAAAAAATTATATATATATTAATTTTAAAGATTTTATTCTTTTACCCCAGTTAGTATCAACTGCGACAGATACAAGTTGGTTCGCAACAGCCTTCAGAAGCGCATCTTCGTGTTGGGAAACATCCTCATACTTAAAAGTATCTGAGTGATGATGGAGATCACAAAAAAGGGTTACTAGATGTCTGCATATGTAATTAAAATGTAGATCGATTTATTAGGTATCTACAGTATATGATGTTGGAAGACCAAAAGAAGAAGTACATCGCAGATTACCCTAAGAGAGTTATAAAAGATTTTGTAGTGGAGAAGTGATTGTATCCCAATGATACTTCCTTCTCACAGATGAGTGTAAGAGGTCTTGAGTTCAAGTCTCTCTGCCACCACGGTGATATTTAGCCTCTCCAAATAAAAACTTCTCCATACGAGTAGGGACAAACGGTGTATACGAACCCATAGGTCCAAGCTGGAGGTGGAGTTTTTCTTGGATATGGGGCCGCTTTGCGGTGAGGCTAGTCACTATAAAAAGTTTACCCTAACAGTTTTTCCACCGCAGTAGACCGAGCAAGTCTGGTCCAAAGGAGGTAATCCTCGACATGCTTTCATGATGTGGCTTATGCACCACGACAGGTTACCAACTAGAGATAGATTGGTTAGATGGGGAATCCAAATCGAGCCTAACTGCTGCCTATGTGGGATCTATAGAGAAACCAGAAAGCATCTTCACCTCCGCTATGAAGTTAGTCAGGAAATTTGGTCTGCAGTGACACGGAGGCTAGGTTACCGTCCTTTCTCCTTTCACACTTGGAAAGCTTTCACCGCCTGGTTGGATATAAATGATCACACAGCACCGCGATCCTTGCGTCAACTCGCCGCTCAAGCAACGTTATATGCTTTATGGAGGGAACGAAATAATCGATATCACAACAGCATTGCAACGGAGGTCCAGATCTTATTCAAAGGTTTGGAAATACAAATCAGAGATGCAATCCTCGCAAAATAGAGGAGAAAGAATTTTAAGGATCTGCTTTTGGTCTGGTTAAAGTTTGACTAGGTATTCCCTACTCATAATTTCTTCTGTCAACTTCATCTCTTGTTTTTATTTTTTTGGGCAAAGGTTGAGGTTATTTATCAAGTCTTATGCAATATTTCTAAAACTTCAAGTTTAATGAAAATTCACATATTTAGGAAAAAAAAAGATTTTGTAGTGATCTGTACTAAGGATAAAAATCTCAAGTTAAAATTCATCGAACAAAAGGAGTTGTGAAGACAAATGATGTCAAATAAAGAAAACTATCGAGACAGAAGTGAGAAAAAAAAAACAACATTGAAGGTCGAGAAGCTAACGTTGGTATCGTCCGTCCAACATGCCAGCTAACGCTTGTGGTACCAAGAGGCTACCGCTGGTACCGAGAGGCTAACGCTGGTACCGAACGTCCAACGTGCAAGCCAATGCTGGTACCGAGTGGCCAACATGGGATGTACCAATGACCATCTGATGATCAAACCATTGACCGTACCGTTTACCCGTACCTTTGACCGCTTGTCGTACCATTGACCGCTTGTTGTACCATTGACTTTAATCAGACGCTTGACCTGGAATTTTTGCTGCCCGAGAACTGGCACGTGAAGAAGGAGATGCATCCCCCTTCTCGCCCAATAAAAACACATTCATGAACAAGGGAACTAGGATGAAAAATGTCCAAGACAAGTGTGAACGAAACAAAATTAAGATGACAAGTGTGAACACAAAAGATTATATCCGCCGCTTGTTTTCCCCATGCAATTCGTCCACCAAGTGTCCAGCCACTTGTCTCCGACCAAAGAACAAACTCTCGCTTATAAATACCAAACATTAGTGCCATTTTGTTAGTTTCTGCATCCTTTGTAAGAAAAAAGAGAGAGAGCAAGAGAGAGATTCCAAGTAGAGTGTTCTGTCCCGCGAGTCATTGGCTGCATTAGATTAGCGCTAGCCATAGTATCAACCATCTTACAAACTGTAGGATATATTCGTGTCGAGCCTCCGACAATTACCGCTAGAAGTCTGAGTAGATTTGTTTATCTTTCCGACCAAGTCTATGTGAGTCTCGAATCATGTGATATGGTACATGATAGGATTGGGTTTTCGCTAAAAATTGCTTAGGATTTTCGTGTTAAATCTAGGAATTATTGTTGGTTTATTGTGTAGATTTGTTTCTTATCCATCTATATTTAGCTCTAGGTAGTTAAGTATCGTTTCATTGTTTGTCTTGCATGTAGATTTGTCTTGCATGTTGATTATTAATTGTGTGAATGTTTATGTGCTTTTGTGTTATCGCTTAGTCTCTAGATTTCACTCTAGTTAGTTAAGTTTCATGTTGCTTATTGTTGTTTTCATGATTCCCTGTTTGCATTGCATGTTATTATTGTTTACATGTTGCTTGTGTGTCTTGTATGTTGTTGTTTGTTTGTGTGTTGAGGTTGTGTAAGGCCGTAATCTGAGTGGATTACGAAGACGCAGAGTGATGGAATTTAAGCCTATGGTCGAGTACTACACAATTGTGTAGCTGAGTCCGCCTTTTGAGAGGGTCTCGCATGTGATGTTCTATGCTCGTGTGCCTTTGTGGCTGCAAGTATAAGGTGTTCACGGGTGTGGGGAAAGTGATGGAGTGAAGGGCCCTAGGAGTGTCAAAAAGAGTCATTAGCTTCCACTTGTGCATACTTGGTGACAATATACTTGTGATTTTTTTTCTAGCTTGTGTTGTTTGTGTTGCTTGCATGTTGTCTGTTGCTTGTTGGTGTTGGGTTTTGGGTTTTTTGGTTTCTTGTTAGGTTCCCGAACTCACTGAGTGACTAGCACTCATGACTCCATAATTTGTTTTGCAGGTAACTTTAGTCGGGAAAACCTTAGAGGGAGCACATGACGTTAGGCCAACCGGTGTATTGTTGCATTGCCTTGGTAAGATGTTTATGTAAAATAAGTTATCGTGTTTTGGCTCTAGGCTTGGTACCAAAAACATTTTGTATGTTTTGGAGATTTTTTTTTTAAAAACTGAAATAAATAAAGTATAGAAGTTGTTTTCATTAAATTTGTGTGGTTTCGAATGGTATTAGCCTTGTCCGGGCCAACACAACATTCCAGGTGGCAAGGATTGCAAAGCCTAAACTGTGTTAGAGCAGCGAAATTGTTCTAAGGAGGACTGGTTGGGAAGCGACCGCTTCTATCCCTCGACCGGACCACCTAGGCGCAGTTTCCATAGTAGCGTATTGTGACTGTCCGTTGGCTTGTCCGGTCATAAGACGGTTCGGGAACGTTACAGACTCCCTACATGATATTCTTGCAAGCTATGCCGTATCAACAAAATGGATATCATATGCTGATTTTGAGGAGCTAATCCTTCTCTAGTTTTCATCTTGGAGCTCATTCTCAAACATTGGAAAAAAAGGAAAAGAGACAGCCAACCAACCACATATGTGGATCCTCAAACTAGTACAAGACATCATGACCTGATTAAGGACAAACCTTATTTCGCAACAATGGCAATGGTGGATCTCATCTTGCTCGAGAATCAACTCTCCTAGTTTATTTTGGAAAAGTTGTTCGAATGCAGAAAAAATTTGGTTGAATCATCTCTCACGCCCACACTAGAAGAACTAATCCTGAAATTGTGTTCCCTTGAGGTTGATATGACTTGCAGCAATTACAGGTTCAAACATCTTACAGACATGCATCGGCATGTTTATGAAAATTCTATTGGAACCAAATCACCAATGCAAGGGGATCAAAAAGGCCAACAAAAGATATGTTTAACGCGGATAGACCATTTTAATTTGGAGGTTATTTAATCAGCAAAACATATATAAAAATGACGAGAAAACATTATATAATAAAGGATTACGGTAAAATGGGCCATAAACGTGAATGGGGAATCTACATTTTTGGAAATCTAAGTAACCCATCATAATCACTTCCTTAATTAAGAAAGTTTTCAGTGTCGAGCATGCGGTACACTAATCTGTCATGCGGCACGAAGGCAATTGTTTTGTTAGCACATTACCGTTAATATTACTAATCTTATTTAACATGGACATCAGCCAATAAAAATGGATGTTAAATTTTAAAATAACAGTATTAATTTTTTCTTTTTTTACAGTATTAATTATTTAGTACTAATTTAATTGAATAGAAAATTTATTTACCATTATGATATATTTTTATTTGTAAGTAAACCACACAAAAAAATTTGAAGAAGATAATGAGTTTCTTAAAATGAATTTCTGATTACTTGATGAGACTATTATTGTAGTTTTACTTATATTTTGCTTAAATTTTATTTATGCTTTATTTTATTTTGATTATGTTTTGCTTTGTAAATTCTAAGGCATGTAACTACAAATGAACTGCGAATTATATAAAAAATCTAAATAAATTCATATATAATCAACTTGAGTAGGTATAGATTGTCTTCTACACCTTGGAGTAGGCCTGCGAGTTTGGGTAAACGGTTCGGGTCGGATCGGTTTTTCGGATTTTCGGGTTTTCAATTTTTCAAAACTATGTTCGAAGATAACCGAAATTGATTTCGGTTCGGTTCGGTTCGGGTCTTGGGTAATTCGGTTATTGAAATCTCTACCAAACCAAACCGAAATTTAAAATGGTTTGTCGAGAAAGGAAAAAAACGTTTGGCCCAGGCCCAATACAAAAATTAAAACGAAAAAAAAAAAACAGAAGTATTTGACTTTTAATAAAACTATGTGTTTTATTCATCTGCAACCTTTGCAAAACCCTAAAATCAACAGAAACTTGAATGGCCGCCGATACGAAACCAGCAGATCTGATGAAAGAAAAGGAGGAAGACGACGTTTTCGGTTAACCGTTCGGGTATTCGAACGGAACCAAAAAATCTCGGGTAACCGAAATAATCTACAAAGCTTCCGATCGGTTCAACTCTCTTAACCAAAGCCTACCCGAAACCAAAAATCTCGGTTCGATACGGGTCGGAAATTTCGGGTCGGGTATTTCTCGGAGGCTGACCTTGGAGTAAGCAAAGAATAATATTATACAACTTCTGTAAGATGAGATCAATCTTAATAAGTAGTATTTGCGTTTGAAAATCCCTTTTCCACGTTAACCAGAGATTCTCATCTCCACCGGTACCAATTACGTCCAAGACACAGCATGTGAAAAATACAAACCATGGTTAAAATTTATAAGAAAAACAACTCAAAAGATGTTTTTACTTTTATTTTTATTGTAGGAAGACAAAAAAAAGTAGGTCTCAGAATTTTTGAGAGATTTGGTAAAAGCTTCTTCTAGTTGATATATTCTACAACCATAACGTTCCATATCTATAAACATATATTCATTCGCTCTAGAAGAATAACACAATTCACTTTTGAGCGGACACTACCACCTGAAACTTAAGTAATGGAACCTGCCCACCACCCACTGGCAGCACTACTGTTGGAAGTCGCGCTAATATCTGAGCTAGCAAGTCCGTTAAGACATTCTCTCTATCTGGAGCACCCTCCGCTGCAATCCCCACTTCCGGGGCAATACCTATACCGATTCCGAGACCATCCGCCCCGCCGATATTACCACCAGCTAAGTTTCCATACACAATAGGATGAACCTGCGAATCTGCCACCTCTTCACTGGCCAAGCTCTCGGTCACACTCACGCTGACCTCGGGAACCTGTCCCCGTCCACGGCCACGCCCATGACCACGACCACGACCACGACCACGACCACGCCCGCGACCACGCCCGCGACCAGCAGCTCCCTCACCTCTAACCATCTGTAATCAAGAACAGAAGGCTAAGCAAACAAAACGACTCTAACTACACAAGGAACACAACTCACCGTGGAATCACAAAGTAGGCTCGAAGAGGATGATACTAGGACTTATACCTCAAACAAATTGACTAACTACTCATAATCAATTCCATCACACAACATCAAGCATCAACCAACATAGAGATCAATTCAACCAGTTAAATCCCTAACCGCTCTAACCCTCCACTTAACCATCCTAAAACCGTATATGCTCTGATACAAAATTAGAACGAGCCAATATAACACATAAACAAGCAGATCAGAGAACTCTCTAGCTTAGATAAGCCATGGTCATGCACTTACCTTTTCCAAAGAGGAATCTGACTCTAAAACAGGAAAAGACCGCTCCTAGGAAACTCCTACAACTATTCCAGCTACAGATCTCTACAGGAACAGCCTCCAATCTCTCAAAACTTCCAAGAACACTCAAGAACAGCAAGAACTCTTTTCTCTCTTTCGTTTCTCTCAAAAGCGGCTTAACCTCAGCCACAAAACGACAAAAACCCTTTTATATTTGATTCAAGGGTTTTCCTAACCCCAAAACGCAGCGTTTAACTTAAACTCGTTCGCTCAAAACCAACCATACATCGACCGACACACCCTGTGCATCGACCGATGCACCTCCCAAACCTGGATTCCGGTTTGCAGATGTTACAGTAACACCCCGACCGCCACCTCTCAGTGGGCCCCATGTCCAATCCCAAACCATGGGCCCACCTTTCTTAATGGGCCTCACGTCCTCTCACTAGGCCCGTGAGCCCATCTATATCTGACGGTCGGTTTGCTATGTCCAGGAGGCTTTAAAGACTTGTACCGTCCATACAAATCACCACATGATCTTTCCCTGTGTTTTGTCCTCACTCGCACAGTTCCGACAATCACTTCCCGGAAGGTCACCCATTCTGAAACTATTCCAATTCAAGCACGCTTAACTCTGGAGTTGTCTCAGAACCTTTGATCGAAAAGATAAGTGCATTTTGGTGACATAAGTGGCCAAATCAATTTTTTAAAATCTTTGCGCAAGTCTCTAAAATCGGGTGTCACACATACAATATTACTCATTCTCTTTCACAAATTATATTAGTGAGCATGCTATCAAAATTATATTAATTATAACTAAATCTATCCTTAAAAACAATGTATACTGTAAAATTGAAAAGAAAACTTGGTCGAATGGGTCATGATCGATATTAGCGTGATTTTCATGTATTAGGACTTAAATAAAAATTTTAATATGTTATCTCTAAATATACAATTGAATTCTAATATCAAACTAAAATTCTATAAAAGCTAAATTAATTATATATAAAACATAATTACTATGCGGTGTAGTACGAATTAAATCATATACTGTCATTATAGCTCTAAAAAAATTACTACGCATACCTAAAATCACATGCAATAAAGAGACAGCTATTTGAATTGCATGGGCTATATATAAATGTAAATAAAAAATACACTATCATTATTCTATCATAGTCGATAAAACTTTTGAGCGGACACTACCACCTGAAACTTAAGTAACCAAATCTTCAAAGTTCCGTTTCACGTCTTATCATCTTTTGAAAAAGATGTTTGATAAAATAAAAAAATATGTACCTTTGATGTATAAATTATATCACTACTAGGCTTGTGATATAAAAACTCTTTTAAGTTAAGTGGAAGATGAAAACACTTTGTGGAAAAAGGAACTGGAGAGGAACAAGAAAAAAAAATTAAAGGAAAAAAAGTAGCAATAGTGCTAAAAGAAAATAATGAACGTTTTAGTAAAGGGAACAAGCATGTGGCTATAGAGTTTGTTAATCTTCACAAAAGTTAACACTGCACACTAAAATTGAATAAACAATCTAAAAGGATCAAACTCATACAGAAAAAATCAAAATACATGTGTTGACATACAGAAAAACAAAAATTTCAGGGCTCGGAAACAAAGGAAACTACATGCAAATTCCAAAATATGTCAATGTACATAACGATTTGATGAGCTACTTGATTTTGCAAATAATGTATCCCAAACACTTCATTGAATTAAATCTAAATTTACTACTAAAAATCAGCTTTAAGGTATAGCCGTATTTTGCCCCAAAAAAAAAAAGAAGCTATAGCCGTATAGGTTGTTATAAACAGTTAATTGTGTTCTTAATAGAAAAACTGATAAATTAGACAAAATACTATAAGTATTATAAATTGGACTGTGAATTATGTTTTTTTTTATGTATAATTAAATTATATTATAAAAAAATGAACTGTACCAATCTCTTTACTATATATTTTGCAAATTCGAAAATTAAATACGAAAAATGAATTGTTTTCGTATAGTAATAAACTAACAAAACCAGAGGCGGATCTACGTGTAGGCACATGCCCCATACACCTTTATAAAATTTGTTTAAGTGATGAGCATATAATATCAGTTTCTCAGCACATTTAGAAAGAGTTTCCCATATTACTTGGAATGTCAAAGAGTTCGAACCCCTCAACAAGCATTTATGTTTCAAATTTTTGTATTTTTCTATGTTATTTATTGTTGAAAAAAAAAACATTTAGATAAACAGGGCTGTGTTTGGACGTAGAAGCGAAGAAACGGCGGATGTCAATTATAAACACAATGAGGAAGGAGATTCGAATTATGTGATGAGACATGAAAAAAGTATTTTTGAGTGATAAGAAAACTAAAGAAAAGAACAAACAAAACAAATAAATATGCAAAGGTCCAATGGGTGAGGAGAGGCTACCAAGGCACAGCAAAGGTCAAGATAAGTAGTTTTGAAGAATCGAAAGTGTTCTCAAACTTGCAAAAGTTTAAACACAAAATAAATAAATATAAAAAAAAAAAAAAGCTAAAACTTCAGATGTCCTCCCCATGCACTGAGGAGCTACTTCACTTTTCTTCCTCTTTTTTTTTTTTGGTTTAAAGAGAAAAAAAAAAGGAAAACACAATAACATAAATAATATTTTTATGGGATGCTGCCACCATCCTTTATAATTCCTCAATTTTGACATAGAAATACATGTATGTTAGTTGCTTGAAAAGTTTTTTTTTTGCTGGATTCAAACATTAAATTTTAAATAGAAATGTATTATCTATTATTATAGTATTTTCTTCTGTTATTTCTATTCTTGTATCAATAAAGATATCATTACAGTAATAGATTGGTTGGTATCAAAATACTTTCCTCTTTTTTTCTTTGAGTGAAATAATCATTCTTTTTAGATGGATTTTTCGACAACCAATTGGGAAATTTTTAATCTCTACTGTTTGGTCTATTCATGTACTAATAGATTTATAATTACTAATACGCCAACTAGGCCTTGATTGATGTAACTAGCAACTTGTCACAGAACATACATTATTGTACTATGTATAAGAAGAATATATATATATATATATTAAAGAAAGTAATATTAATCTTAAAATTTGCATTCGTTAGTTAGATATCAAAATGGTATACAAAATTAATTTACATGATTTAAAGATATACATCTATTTGTTTGAAAATGTTTTTCTCGACAACCAGTTCATAGATATATATTTGTTGTTGGATAATTAATTAAGGATTTTTGAATAGAGTTTGATTTTTTATGTTACACGTTTAATCATAGCTAGCTAAACGTTTTAAATAACAAATCTCTAACAATCTTAATTCACAATGAATGTCAATAATCGGTATATATAAAGTTAACTTTGCTTACTTCTCCTTCCTCCACATCAGCATCCACCTAATCAATTTTTTTTTTGCATAAGAAAATACTATTTTTAATATTTATTCATTGCATATTTATTACTTATAATTAATAATAGTAAAAAAAATAAAAAATGAATTAAAAAAATTAATTAAATATTAAAATATTATAAACAATAATATATTTTTAGTAAATAATAAAAATAATAGCTATCTAAAAATGAATTAAGTAAAATAAATGAAAATTTTAAAGTAGTAAAAATAATACTATAAAACTGATTATATTCCAAAATTTAGAATGGTTAATGAGCTTTAGAATGTAAGTAAGATTTTAATGCATGGTGGAGTAAAAAAGCAAGTTATGTAATTGTATTTATAAAAATCTAAATATGAAAATAAAATTGAAGTGAAACGTTAGTTTCTAAGAAACATATACCTTAAAGATTTATTATTAAATTTTATTTCGAAGAAAGAAAAGATTAATTATTTAATTTAAAAGTTTTGATCTGAAACAAAGACATTGTAAGGGGCACACTTTTTTTTGGGAAAACTATGAAAAAACATTTTGAAAAAAAATAATTTATCTAAAAAAATAAAATCAATGGTTATGAAATATAGAAAAAGTGAGAAGTAAGCCACATGTGATTTGTGTAAGGTATATTATCAACTGGAGCTACAATTTTATAACATGATATAAAATATATATAACAAACATAACATATATATATATCAAATTTGTTTTACCCAAAACATTAGCAAAAAGCAACATATTTAAAGTACACTTTGATTTTTTTTTTAGAAGACGAAGATGGGGTTATATCACAAAATTAACATCTACAGATAATATATGAGATTTTAGAAATATATATAACTTGGATTAGTGAATAGATATTCATTGTGGGGTTTAAACGTTTCATCATTTAAGCATTCTTGACTTAGTCAGAAATTTTATTATGGCAAATGATGCATTGTAGCGATATAGCACTAAAATTGTTCATGAAACTTTGTATATTCACATTTAATGTAAGATATCAATATGTTTAAATAATTTCTATAATTAGGTCAATGATCGACATTGACGTTAGAACTTTTAAAATTATGAATATGGAATGAACTCTTTTAAATATAAAAGATCAGAAGATTGTCGACAATATTATTGCGATACTAGACAATATATGTTATATATAGATTAGTAAAATAAGTATGACATTTATATAGATTTTGCTTTTAATCTTCAAATTATATTCATATTCAATGATTCTTATTGATTAAAATTTTAACTAAAATCACACGTAAAATCGCAAATAGATATAACAAAGAAATATTATCTTTTAAAATATATATGTTGTATATCGCTGAGTAAAGTAAGAATAGTATTTATATAGATATATACTCAAAAATTGAAATAATTATATTTGAACTCAACAATTTCTATTGATAAGAAATATTTTAAATTAAAATTCCGCACGTGCACGGATACAAATTCTAGTTGATATATAAAATATATTATCTGAACAAATCATATCATGATGCATGGCAAATAACATGCTCATTTTGAACACGAAAAAAACATAGAATTTTATCCTTTCAATTAAAGACGGAATCTAAACCCTACATCTACTATACTCCAAAACCTTCGATTCTCTATTTTTAGGAATTTCACATGATCAGACGAGAAGCAATTAAAAAAAAATTGATATATTATTAATTTTGTGTAAAGAGGAATAGAATAAGTTGTATTGGACAAGAACATACGTAAGTGGAGAGACTGAAGAAAAAAACAATGGAACTAGTTGTCGTGGTCCTACATGGATATGCTTTCTGTGTAGTGATGATCTTTTACTTCAACTTTGGAATCTTATCTCAGACTTGCGAACTGCTCCTGATCTCACCTCTCACATCAATGCCCCGTAAAATATACATGGGTACAAAACTTCTACTGCGCATTTGAAAGAGATATTTTTACTATTTTCTTTATTTTTTTATAATCTACTAGGTTTTGAATCGACGCTACGCGTAGATGTATTTCATATATGTTGATGAAAACTATATATGATTGATGACGGTCACTATCATAAAGTATTATCTTATAAAAAAGTTTAAACTAGTATTAAGAAAAAAAGTTAAATTTCAGATACACAATTTTTTAAAATATAAAAATCAGTTGTGTTATAAAATCAAATTTGATTTAAAAAAAATCATGAATTTAATATGACGTCCCGGCGAGGGGAATGAAACTGATGACCTCACATATCCTAAACCATTTCTTTCACCACCAGAAAAATGAAACAATTTTATCATCATGAATTTAACTCGTTTTCATATTTAATTGATCACTACCACCTTCGTATTTTTTATTCAATGTTTTCTTATTTTTCATATTATTTATTGTCATTTTCATTTTCAAATTTTGTGGTAATTGTCATCATTACTTTTACCGTCTGGTTCTTTGTTATACTTTTTTCTTCTTTTTCCCCGTCAACTTCTTCACATTCTTCCACGGAAAAATATTTTTTTTAGACTACCACACAACTTGTTAACTCATCAAACTCCAAGAACAAAATCATTTATTTTCTCATAAAAATAAAAAATAAAAAATTAATGAAAGAATATTAACTCATCTATATAATCATACACAAAAATATGTTTTACAGCTCATAAGAAATAAAAAGCACAAACGTAGATAAATAAGATAATTTATGTTTTACATCAATATTTATAATGTTTTAAAGTTTTAAAAGGTTTCGAAATATAAAATTTGAACCTTTTAAAAAGTTTTTATATTTATAATATTTTAAACTTTTAAATTTAAAAATTAGAATATTTAAAAACTTTTAAAAGTTCTTAGCTTTTAAAAGTTTTCATATTTATAATATTTAAACTTTTAAAATTTAAATATTATAATATATTTTTTGAAACTTTTTAAAGTTTTAATTTGATCAAATAAAAAACTAGATCAAACCAAATTAAACTTTTAAACTTGGACGCCTGATAAATCAAGCTTTCCTGCTCATTCGTTGTTGGAAGCATATTAATCTTATTTATATTGGTTCTTAACCATTATCTAAAAATTTTATAGCCGATGTGGGATATTATTGTACATAGTTCTTTTATTTCCATAAATTGAAATTTTTCTTTTTTCTAAAAATTCTGAAAATTTAAAAAATGTTAATGAATGACATGTCAAATCTTGATAGGTTGTTTAAAATAATTCTTAATATAGAAAATTCTGGGAATTTTTAAAAAGTTAATTACTTAAGTGTCTAATCCCTATTAGTGGTTTAAAATCCTAAGTGGACGTCTTTAGGAGCTTATAGCTTCTACTTTTTATTAGTATAGATTGTTTTTTCCTTTTCGTAAATTGCAAATGTAAACGTGGAAGACATTATATGGTCCAATATTATTTAAAACCAATAAAGAAAATTAGAATCAGAGTAGGCAATTGAGAAAGTAACAATTAGGACAAACAAAATAATTACCTTATTTAACTCTTCAAAAGGTGCTTAAATTCTTCTTTTTTGCTGGCGGGGACGTCAAGTTTATTATATGAATGTTATACGAATTTGAGTTTAATGTTTAGCTTTACAAGATTATTTGATAAATAAAGACATCAAATTAAAAATGATATTTTCATGAAAAAGATTTACCCAACCAATAACAGTTAAATAGAAAAAAGAAAGATAAAAAAAAAAGAAAAAAAAAGACTAAGACTTTTTTTTTTTCGTGTGCACCAAACTAGGACTACTAGAATCAGACCAGCGTTACAGCGCGGGGAAATATTTACGGATACATAAATTTATAATAAATTAAAATATATTACAATTTTGGTTCACTATAGTGCGGTCCATCATAATGATTAATACATTAATATAATGAATTTAGATAAAACACTAGAAAAGCGAGTAAATGGTAATATGATGAATTTTGATACAATAAAAAAATGTGAATATTTTAACCGCATAGAAAAAAACTCGTAGATATATGTGCTTTATAACAGATTAGATACAATATTTATTTTTATTTTACTATAATTCGATCAGATAAGGGAGAATAATATTTTTTAAATAAGTTTGGCGATAAAAAATGTTTAAAAAATCACTAAATGGTATTATAATGAGTATTGATAGAACAAAAAGTGTTAAAAATATTTAAAACGTTAATACTGTCATGAGTTTGGTAAAAATAAGAAAAGGGTCTGCTAGAACTGAGGATGTAAATATATTAATTTAAGAAATGATATGTGAGATATATCAAAAGTTTAATGTAAATATATTAATCTAAGAAATTATTTGTGAAAAGAAATACATTTATCGCTTGATTGTAGGACAGCTAGGGGGAATATTTTAGTGTTGGACTTTAATGTTCACAATTATTTAAGGATGAACTTTTAATAGATTTATGATTTGGAAATTTAATAAATGTCATTCAAATGAAAAATTACATTCAAATATTTTAAGAACACTTTCAAAAGAAAGATCTTTGCTATTTGGGAAATCAGTTATTGATATATTAAATATGATAATTTTGTTAAAGTTTATAGTAAGATTTATATTGATTGATTTAGATTTTATTGTTAAGATATTAAAATTTCCATTTAAATTAGTTTATTAGTTTCCTAAATTATAGGATCGAACAATATTCTATAGAAATTGATATCTCCAAAATTAAATGATATTTCTATAATCTAATTTGACTTGGGATTGAATCTTGTAACTTTAAAGCCTGTAATTGTCGGCGTAAATTAGGTATGGCAATGAAATAAAGATAAGCTTTATTTTGTTTTTATTCAAAAGATTAAGTTTTCTAAAAACTCGAAATGGGTTAAAAAGCCAAACCCATTAAGAATCAGACTGCGAAATATCCGACTGCTAGATTTCGGGTAATTTCAAAAATTTAACCCGACCCAAAACATGATGAAAGACTAATTTACCTTTAATGACTCAAATTCTAAACTAAGTTATAGTGGCATTTTCGGTATAAGGAGAAGTTGTACTTCTCTTTTACTAATATAGGGATAATAGTAAATCAAGAGTAAGCTCCAAGCTTAACTATGTTCCTTGTCAGCTCCAAGATCCCATCGATAATGGCCAAATATTTCATAGCAAACAAACCAAAGAAACCCCCAATCCGCAAAATAGTTAAAGCTTCCTGAAGGCTTGAAGGCTGAAACAAATAGGGAACGAACATGTCGGAATCAAATCCTATAATATCTCAATATTTGTGATTATAGAATAAACCGCAAGTCTTTAAGAAAAAAAACTAATTATTAGAAAGATGGTGAGTTTTCCTGTTTACTTTTTATGTACTTTCGTAAGAAAAAAGAATCCTATCGGAAAATTTTAGTTAAAATGAACGTGTTTGATTTTCCAAGATTAACATCATTAGATCAATAATGGCAACTAGCTGAGTAATTGATTTGACATTAGTTTAGTAAATCCGGTTAGGCTCGCAATCTCACAATCAATCAATCAATCAACTAGACGTTTTGACTAATCGGTTTAACAAGTATAGTTGATAAAGTGCTAAATTACTACTTAACTAGGTTTAACAATTGTTATATTTATGTTAAAAAGTTATTTTTGTTAGACATTATTTACTTTTAATATTGTAATGGTTTAATAAATCTACATATATATTTATATATTTATGAATACTAATTATTTTAAAATATTATAATATTATAATTTGTTTGATTTAGATTATAGTTTTATATTGTTTGTTTGTTGTACTTGTGTTATTTCTTGTGAAAACACAAATTATAATTATTGAATTGTAATTATAATTATTGAATTATAATTATAATTATTGAAAGTATTAAGTCTCATCCAATTTTAGTGGCTGGTTTAGTCATGTTGGTTAACAAGAATTAATATCCAATTTTGATGGAATTGATTGAACCGGGAAGGAAGAAGCAAAGAAACCTTCTTTTCGCGAAAGAGGGTTTACATTAGGGGATTGTTATAACACCTAAAAAATCACTTCTTCAATCTTATCCGTATTCATTCTTCTTACAGATATTTGTAAAAAAACAAGAGAGACTCCATTGTTACGAGCTCTACTCAGGTTGTATTCTTGGCTTTAAGATAGTGAATTGCCAAATTGATCCTGCCCTAGATGTAGGCTAGATCACATCGATCTAGTTGAATTGGGTAAACAATCTTGTGTGTCCGTTGTTTCTTTCGTTTGGTTCTTGCGGATTCTTGTTTTGAGTGAGGTTAGAGGTAAGGAGCGATTGATTAATCTGAAACTCAGAGCCATCGTTTTCTAACAATTGGTATCAGAGCAAGGTTCCTTCAGAGGATCTGGCGATGGCGACAACTACGCGGGTTGAGATCAAAGCATTCGATGGCGATAACGACTTCTCGTTATGGAAGATACAGATTATGGCTCAGCTCGGTGTTATTGGGCTAAAGAGTGTTCTAACTTACATCTCGTTGACGAAGACAATGCCATTGACAAAGGAGGAAAGCAAACAAACCGTGGTGGATGGGTCCTCGGGTGCGGAGCAATCGCAAACCAAAGAAGTGCCAGATCCAGTCAAGATTGAGAAATCTGAACAAGCGATGAACATTATCATCAATCATATCAGTGATACGGTTCTTCGAAAGGTGAATCACTGCACTTCAGCTGCTGAGCTATGGTCCTTGTTAAATCAGTTGTATATGGAGACGTCGTTACCAAATAAGATCTATGTGCAATTGAAGTTCTATTCATTCAAGATGAATGAGATCAAAACGATTGATCAGAATGTTGATGATTTCCTGAGGATAGTTGCAGAGCTTGGTAATTTGGAGATAAAGGTAACAGAAGAGGTTAAGGCCATCTTAATCTTGAATTCGCTGCCAGTGACTTACGATCAGCTTAAGCACACCTTGAAGTATGGTAACAAGACCTTGTCGGTCCAAGATGTGGTGTCATCTACAAAGTCTCTTGAAAGAGAGATGTCTGAGTTAAAAGAAAGTGTAAAAGCAGTTTCAGCTGCTCTCTATACTAATGAGAGAGGAAGACCACAAACTCGAGGGAATCAGAAAGGCGGTCAAGGGAAATCAAGGAGCAGATCTAACTCTAAGACTCGCTTGACATGTTGGCTCTGTAAAAAGGAGGGACATGTCAAGAAAGACTGCTATGCAAGGAAAAGAAATTTGGAAGGAGACCGGCAGGGAGAAGCAAGAGTCATTGTTGAGAAGCTAGTGTTTTCAGAGGCTTTAACTACGCATGATCAATCAGTGAAGGAAATTTGGGTTATAGACTTAGGGTGTACTTATCATATGACGTCGAGGATGGATTGGTATTCTGAATTCAAGCCAAACGAAACAACTAAAATACTACTTGGTGATGATCACACTGTGGAGTCAAAGGGAAGTGGGGCCATAAAGATAAACACTCATGGTGGTCCTATTAGAATGTTAAAGAATGTGAGATATGTGCCTAATTTGAGAAGAAATCTTACTTCTACTAGAGCTCTAGATCAGCTTGGATTCAAGCATGAAGGTGGAGATGGTAATGTACGTTTTCACAAGAACAACAAGACAACACTGCGAGGAAACTTAGTGAACCGTCTCTACATTCTAGATGGTCACACAGTGTCGGGTGAGAACTATAACTCAGAGGGAAAGGTCAGTGATAACACCAAGTTATGGCACAATCGGCTATGTCACATGAGTATAAATAGTATGAAGATCCTAGCTGGTAAATGTCTAATAGAGAAGAAAGATATCGAGGATTTGGAGTTTTGTGAACATTGCATAATGGGAAAATCAAAGAAGTTGAGCTTCAATGTTAGTAAACATCTTACAGAAGATGTACTTGGATATGTACATGCTGATTTATGGGGTTCACCTAATGTCACCCCCTCACTCTCTGGTAAGCAATATTTTCTATCTATCCTAGATGATATGACAAGAAAGGTTTGGCTGCTACTTCTCAGAACCAAAGATGAAACGTTTGACAAGTTTTGTGAGTGGAAGGAGTTAGTGGACAATCAGGTTGACAAGAAGGTTAAGGTGCTAAGGACATATAACAGTTTAGAATTCTGCAATCAGAGGTTTGATGAGTATTGCAAGAGGAATGGCATCGAGAGACATCGGACTTGCATGTACACACCACAGCAGAACGGTGTTGCTGAAAGGATGAACAGGACAATTCATGGAGTAGGTTTGGTGTTTGCTTGATGAATCAGGATTAGATGAATCATTCTGGGCAGAAGCTACTGCAACAGTCGCATACTTAGTAAACAGATCTCCTGCATCTACTGCGGATCATAATGTTCCTGAGGAACTTTGGCTCAATCGGAAACCAGGATACAAGCATCTAAGGAGATTTGGATCTATAACCTACGTCCATCAAGATCAAAGCAAGTCAAAACCAAAAGCTTTGAAAGGAGTGTTCTTGGGTTATCCTCAGGGCACTAAGGGCTATAAGGTCTGGCTGTTAGATGAAGAGAGGTGTGTGATCAGTAGAAACATAATGTTCAATGAGAATCTAGTTTACAAGAATTTTAAGATGGAGGTTGAACATGGTACAATGTCTTAGGAAGAAGAGAAAAAGGTTGTAGCTGAGCTTATAGAGGTTGTTAAAAGTGTTAAGGAATTTGTGAAAGTTCGAATGATGGTGGAGCTACTGGAGGAAACAATACTAGAAGACTCTGATTCTGAAGATGGTAAGGAAGAACAGTTGGTTTATTCTATTGACTTAAGGAACTACCAGTTAGCCATAGACAGAAATAGTAGAGCTCCTAAGGCTCCTAAGAAGTTGTCGGATTATACTTAGTTTGCGTTTGCACTTGTTGCATCAGAAGAGATTGAATCAGAAGAACCTCAATGTTACTATGAAGCAAAACTGAATAAAGACTGGGATATGTGGAATGCAGGTATGGGAGATGAAATGTACTCTTTAAAAAAGAGTGGAACATGGGATATAGTTGAAAGGCCAAGTGATCAACCAGTTATAGGTTGCAGGTGGACTTACAGAGTTAAACTTGGCATTCCTGGAGTAGAATCAAAAAGGTTTAAAGCCAGATTGGTAGCAAGAGGGTTCAATGAGAAGAAAGGGATTGATTATGATGAAGTTTTTGCACCAGTAGTGAAACATGTCTCGATCAGGATTTTAATGTCATTAGTTGTTAAAGAAGACATGGAACTAGAGCAAATGGATGTTAAGACTGCATTTTTACATGGTGATCTGGACGAAGTGATTTACATGGAGCAATCATAAGATTTTGAGATAGTTTCTGATAAAGATCAAGTGTGTTTACTGAAAAAGTCACTTTATGGCTTGAAACAGACTCCAAGACAATGGAACCGGAAGTTTAATGCATTCATGCTGGAACAGAAATTTTTGAGAAGTGAGCATGATTCTTGTGTTTATGTCAAGGAGTTTAGTCAGGATGAGTATATCTACTTGTTGCTATATGTTGATGACATGCTAATAGCAGCAAAAAGTATGACAGAAGTTAAAAGACTCAAGGATGTTTTGAGTTATACTTTTGAGATGAAGGATATGGGACCAGCTAGCAGGATTCTTGGTATGGACATCTAGAGGGACAGGAAAAAGGTACTCTTTGATTGTCTCAGTCTGGTTATCTTGAAACGGTACTACAAAGGTTTAGAATGACAGATGCTAGAGAAGTAGATACTCCCATTGGTGCTCATTTCAAGTTGTCAGCTATACAAGATGATAGTGAGTGTATTGACACTGAGACAACACTTTATTCAAGTGCAGTAGGAAGTGTTAGGTATGATATGATTGGAACTAGACTTGATATTGCCCATGCTGTAGGATTACTTAGTAGGTTTATGAGTAAACCTGGAGGAGTTCATTGGGAAGCTACGAAGTGGTTACTAAGATATTTGAGAGGGTCTACAGATTTGAATCTGACGTTCACCAAAGGAGAGAATTTTAATGTGCATGGTTTCTGTGATTCTGATCATGTTGCGGACTTAGTCAGAAGGAGGTCTACAAGCGGTTATGTGTTTACAGTTGGTGGAAACACGGTAAACAGATTGAGGAGCGAGAAAAAAGGGCAAACACCGAAGAAGTATCCGATGAAACCCACAAGACAAAGACGGGAACAGAGGTGACGGGACACCCTGTGACAAACCGCATAGCAGAGAGACGAATGGAGGAGATGGAGTACGGCAGGAAGAAAATATCAAAGGAAGTACCTAAACCAGATCCATCAGAAACCAGACAGATGTTTCAGACATCACGAGAGGCTACTGCCAGGAAAAAGAGATTGGCTAAAGCGGATTACGAAGACCAGCCACGGTGGAAGTAACGTCAGAGAGGAAACTGGAAGTGCGGTTTGAACAACGCCTTGAGACGAAATGAGTTTGGATTTGACAGTAGAGAACCGGAACAACAAAACGACGGTAGAGTCCGACGCTAACGAGCCATAGCTACGCTTGCGCTAGGGATCGGATGCTCGAATGATGACTCGGTAATGACGGTTAGGGCGAAGTCAATCGAAAATGCAGAAAAGAGTTTTTTTTGGAATTTATTAATTAATTTATTTTTTATTTAAAATTTTCTGTATTTATTGTTTTAATATCCAAATATAATTGAAACTTGAAACATATAAGGAACTGCAAAATTAGTTAATATATTTAGTAACATAAACCAACAAAAAACGATTATATAGTCGAAACGAAAAAAAAAACATAAAAAAGATAAACAACAAAAAAAAATTACACTAAAGAAACAAATCTAATAGAGAAACTGCTATTTGTAGTTCATAGTATCAATGTTAACCCCCATTCCAAAAATTTATGGATTTGTGTTTTCATTTATAATATCTTATAAAACAAAATTAATATATTTTTTTATAAAATTGATGAGATCTTGTAAATGTGTGAGCAGTCGCAATAAATTCTAAGCATGGTACGATTTTTATATATTTGGGTTCGAAAATTACCAGATTGTATCAATTTTCATAATTAGAAAGCTTTGCCCACAAAAAACCAAGACAAAGCTCCAGACTTTTGGTTTGTAATCTTTTTAAATTAGATACTTAATTTTTGATAATATTTGTGATGAGTGAATAGATTGTAAATTATTTCTCTTGCATTTGGACTCAGATCCGATAATACTATAAAGCAAGACTCATCTAACTGGTTCATTTGGCCGCACTTGACTGCCAACTTTAACCTTTAACAGAATTTTAATTAATAGAGTAATTATTATGGACCCTGAGTATGAAACCAACCCTTAAACCATCACACACATACATGATAGAATATTTTTAAAAAATTCCCAAAAAATAAAGAAAATTATCCGAAGAAATATTTAAAAAGAAAAACAGTGGTCTGACTTAACTGTGAGACGTCCCACCATTGTCCCCTCCACTCCCACTCACAGCAACCTTAGCTTTTCCCATAATAAAACACACTATACACAATCCACTCTCTCCTCTTTGTGCTCCCAAACCAAACATAACACTCACAATACACATTTTAACTCTCTCTCTCTCATATCTCTCATCTCTCTCACTTCGTCTCTTTCTTTTTAAATCCCAAAAATAGCCTTGGTTGAGTCAAATCTGTTCATAACTTCCACTTCTTGTCTCAAATCCCAAGCCTTTGTCTCCTCATCATCCTAACTAAGGTATATGAACATTCTTTACTTATCTTCTTAATCTCTTGGTTTTCTTGGAAATCTAAGAATCTCAATTTCGATGTTCTTGGATTAACAAAATCTATCTCAAGATTCAAGTTTTGTTGATTGATCAACATGTATTAGTATGGCTGTAAATTTGGTTGGTGTGGGTCTCATATATTTTTGCCATTTATGTGTCATCAACTGATGTTTCAATTTCTTTATTCCTCCTTTTTCGTTTTGCTCAAAAACATTGGATACCCATACCCTATAAAAAAACAAGATAAATAAATGGTTTACGAGGAGAAATAATTATTTAGATCTGCTTCGTATGTTAGCTGAGATTTTGCTGTCGGTGATCTTTACGTTATATGTTTGTTTGTTTGTTCCTTTGTATGTATGTGTTTTGTCTGTCAGATATTTTTTTTTTTGGTCCCTTTAATTTCTCAGTGTTTTTGTTTTAGGGTTTTCAAAAGCAAAATCAAGTAAATTAATTAGAATGAGTTTTGTATCATGTTTTAAGTTTTTTTTTAATAAGTAGATGACGAGAGTAACTAAAATTATTTGGAAATTAGTCAATTTTTATTGAGTGAAAAATTTGATGATTCAATCAGTTTAGAGTTGACTGTTTGAAGGATGGATGTGTCAGTACTAAATTTGGCACTTCTGATGTTGTCTACTCATTGACTCGTTAGGACCATTTATGGTCACACCAATGTTTCCCCCACTATCTTTAATTCTGAAATAATTATTATTATTGTTAAGAATATTTTGTTTTCATTATCGACTTTGTTTGGACAGAAGTCACAGAACCAATCCAATCTCTTAAAATTATTACTTTCAATATATTTCTCATAGATTTCCTAAATATTTTTAACAATCTCTCTTCAATAAAAAATATAATTGCAGAAAAGGATATAAAGAAACCACACTCAGTTTCTGCCAGAAATCATGAGACCAATTTTAGACCTCGAGATTGAAGCTTCATTGGACAGTAGCAGCAGCCAAGTAGCCTCAAACTTGTCTCTGGTTGGGGAAGATTACAACAAACCCATCTCTCTTAATCTTAGCCTCTCTTTCAACAACAACAACAATTTGGATCTTGAATCATCGTCTTTGACATTGTCACTTTCAAGCACAAGCGAGAGTAGCAACCCGGGACAGCAGCAGCAACAACAACCTTCTGTTTCGAAGAGAGTCTTCTCTTGCAACTACTGCCAAAGGAAATTCTATAGCTCTCAGGCACTTGGTGGTCATCAAAACGCTCACAAACGCGAGAGAACACTTGCCAAACGCGCTATGCGTATGGGTCTTGCTGGGGTCTTTCCCGGGAGAGGATCCAATAGCAATTATGCGGCTGCTGCCACAGCAGCAGCTCTATCGTGTTTGCCACTTCACGGAAGCGGAAATGCGAATATGACATCTTTTAGGACATTGGGAATTCGAGCTCACGCCTCGTCCCATGATGTCAGTGGTATTACAAGGCAGACACCAGAGACAATTATTAGAAACATTGCCAGGTTCAACCAGGGGTATTTTGGCAATTGTATGCCTTTTTACGTTGAGGATGACGAGGCCGAGATGCTTTGGCCAGGGAGTTTCAGGCAAGGGACCGGTGCGGTTGCCGCTGAAGCCGGTAATGATAATCTAAGTGAAAGAAAAATGGATTTCTTGGATGTCAAACAAGCGATGGATATGGAGAGTACTTCTCTTCCCGATCTAACCTTGAAGCTTTGAGTTTTCTTTTCTTTTCTTTTACTTTTTTTTTTTTGTTTTCTTTTGAATTTGGATTCTTAATTTGGTTGCAATGAGCATCATAACTCTATTATGTACAGTGAGAGTTTCACAAACTATTTCTGATATGTTATCATTATATGGTCACTATCGATTGATCGACCAAACAAAAAGTCAACTATAGTGTTTGCTAATGTGTATAAAGCCACAGGGATATGTATTTAAACCGAATCTAATGTTAAGTACCATTATACTATCACTATCGATTTGTTATTACAGTTTCTAGCTGTGTTTAATATCTCGTAAAGGCCCTTTAGTTTCTGTATAATGTTAAAGTGTTAAGGTACTAAGCGGACGAAGATTCAACACCTAGCGTTTAAAACCCTTATTTGATTTTAGTTGGTTTAAGCGTTCTTATATTGTGTAACATTGATTCATAAGTAATAATATATATACCAAAACGTAGAAGTAGAAATCTTAAGAAGAGATCTAAAGTGGAAACAGAGTCCTTCCAAGCTCTAGTTTACTTTGAGCACAAGCAAGATGATAAAATAAGAAGAAAATAATGGCAATTATCGTGTAGAACAAAGAGAATTCAAAGGACACTCACCTTCTAAGTTCATTTTGTAACTTCGAAAGTTATTTTTGTAACTTCGAAGTTTACGACCTTATCACAATATCCTAGAGTGTATAAAGCGATCGTGGCTAGAACTGTAATATTTATACTACCCGAAAACCTTAGACATAGAATCTCGTAGAACAACTCTCATGGGATATTTTTTGTTTGTCAAGTTTATCCAGTTCCTTAGACCATCTACCTCCCTCATATAATCAGAGTGTCTTTCCACAAATAAAATATGATATGTAAAAAAAGAATTCTTAATTTAATGTTAAGTGCTTTTACATTGAAGACACTGTGTGTTTAATGTCTTGGTAAAGACATTTTGAGTAGGATGTCTCTAGTTTAAAAATACTCTCTCTATTTAATTATTAATATTTTTGGGTTCACTCCTAAGATGAACTTTTTTGTTCACTTTTCATTATTTTAGCCAATAAAATTTGAGATGTCATAATGCATTTAAGAACTTATTCATTTACCTTCTTATAAAATAAGGAAACAAAATCTGTAAAATTAAAAACTTAAACCGCTTATTTATAAACCCAAACCGATATATAATTTCATTCTAATTGTAAAATCTAAACACTAACCATCTCATTTGTAAATCCAAACCGACATATAATTTCATTCTAATTGTAAAATCTAAACCTAACAATCTCATTTGTAAACCCAAACCGACATATAATTTCATTCTAATTATAAAATCTAAACCCTAACAATCTCATTTGTAAACCCAAACCGACATATAATTTCGTTTTAATAGTAAAATCTAAACCCTAACCACTTCATTTGTAAACCCAAACCGACATATAATTTCGTTTTAATTGTAAAATCTAAACCCTAACCACTTCATTTGTAAACCCAAACCGACATATAATTTTGTTTGAATTGTAAAATCTAAACTCTAATCACCTTATTTGTAAACCCAAACCGATACATCATTTCATTCTATAATTGTAAAATCTAAACCAAACCAATATTTAACTTTCCTTATAAAAATTATACAGAATTAGTTTCCTTAATCAGTTTTGCTTTTTAATTTAATTTTGATTTATTCTTTCAAATAAAATAATGTATAGAAGATTATAATTGGTTGAAAAAGAAGAAGTGAATAAGAAGGTTCACCCTAGGAGTGAACCTAAGTATTTTTTGTTAAAGTTATATTTTTTTAATATTGTTGAAGACAATCGTTGTTTGTGCAGTGGAGATGCTCTTAGTTGTTGTGAAAGATATTCACCAAACTTTCACACCAACCCTCGTCTTTAGACTCCTCACTAAGTCAGCAACGCTTCTTGAAGCATTGTCCATAATTAAAACACTTGAATAAATCACAAAACAACCGTTAATTCACAAACCCACCGTTGGATATGAAGCCTATAGCTCCACAACTCTCTCCACCAAATTTCAGCCAAATCGGACTTCGTTTCATCCTCCAAACGTTGTCCCGAAGTAGGCATCTCGCACCGGTTCGTGTTGTCCGTATATTGGTGCTGGTGTCGATCGATACAACACCTGAAACACGACCCGAAGTTGATTTGAAGCGCCTCTCGACCACCAAAACCTAACTCGATGACCAATACTCTTTTCCCCCACAATTAAGAACATACCCAACAGATTCACAAGGACAACAACCATAAAAACAACCCATGGATTCTTCTCAATTGATCTTACCAAACACCAATCCACCAAAATCATCCCAAAATCCTAGATAAGCCTAACATCAATCACTTACCTTGGATTAGGGACAAAATCTGAGGAATGAGCAACACCTCACCACTAGCAGTGCTTCCCCCTCTTCCTCCACGCCACAAAATCACCACTCCCCCTTCATTCTCATCCCCAAAACCATCTCCTCACCTCTCGAACATCAAGAGATACCAAAATCTCTCTTATCTTCTCAAGGGCAGGAAAACGGCTTGCCCCAAAAGAACCCCCAACATGAAGTGGGCGTTCTCCATTTTATAGGAAACTTTAGGGTTTATCCAAAACCACTATACCGCACCAAAACCAGAGAATGAACCAAATCGACGACCTCTAAACAATATGGTGTCAAGCAACACCCCCTTGAGGGTCTTTGATACTAGGCTTTTTATGTGTCTATCCTAGTAGGTTCAATTAACCTTATGCAGTTGTAATACTTAAGGTGTCAATCCAGTTGGGAAACTTTACTAACAATTAAGATGCAATCAAGGAATCACAAGTTAAGCCAATATAAAAAAGAGTGTTTGTCTAACAATCCTAGAATGACGAAAATGCAAAAACGGAAATGAACTACAGAATTAGAAACGAAAATGTGTGACAAGAAGCGAAAATGGATAAAATTCAGAAACAAATCTAAGCATGAACTAAAAAGCAAGAAACGAAACAGTCTCAGAAATGCAATAAAAATCAAGAAGAAAGAAGTCCTACGGATGGGAGTAATTGATGTCGGTGGAGTATCCTAGTCTATAAAGTGTTTAACATGCCACAAGCAAACCATCCCTAAACAATGAACATCACTTCTTAGCTAATCCAATCTCTTGGCAAAAGCTACTCAGACTCAACCACTTCCATACCTAGCTCTCGCTAGAGAAACATGGTCGAGCAGGTATGACAAACAAGTTCATTCACATCAAAAAACATCCTAGACAACTAATCTCTTAGGCTTGGAACGTAAGTCTCTGGCACTAATTGGTCAGACATTTCATCAAACACCTTTTGGGTGTGGAAATGTCTCGAATCTAGTTCCAATTGATCAGAGAGAAACTAGTAATTCTAACACTAGTCCAGAAGGGAATCATACAAATCAAAGCTTAAACACCCTACATCCTAAGATCTTCCACCTAGTCTATCCCATCCCCAAGAACCTTAACACTACTCAGATCCGGAAATCATCACCATAGATGCAAACCCAAAGAACATTAAACAAAACATAATAAGATAGATAGAAATGAGATGAACAACTTTGTAGAAGAAATCAAATGCGAAAACTGAATAAACTCAAAGGTGTCGGAATACAAAGTCTGAGAACGTTTTTGATGGCTAGGGTAAACCTTCAGGAAAAGAACGAGATAAAAGATGAGATGTCTCCAGCCAAGGCTTAACAAAACGTATTTATAGTAACAACATGTAAATCCCTAAAACTTAAAACGACAAGGTGAAGAGTCGGTTTGGGAATCTCCTGAAGCGTGTAAGACGGAACGTCTTCCTGACATGTGCGAACGAGTCGGTGTGCGTCCAGTCCTGGATTCTTATATGAAAGTGGTTTGAATGGTGTGAGTGAAAGTGGCTCGAGCGTGGTCGGTGAAAGTGGCTCGAGCGTGGTCGGTGAAAGTGGCTCGAGCGTGGTCGGTGAAAGTGGCTCGAGCTAGGTGTATATGCATCCACTAAAACGATGATAACTCTTGAACCACACTTCCGATTGGCTTGAAATAAACGGAATTGGAAAGATGACTCAATTCGCTACAACTTTGGTGAAGACGTCGAAATCTAAATCCCACTCGAGTGGAACGGCTCGAACAGAGTGGCTCGATCGAGCGGATGAGACTGGCTCGAGAGACGGTTCCAGGAGTGTTGTGAGATTGGCTCGAGAGACGGTTTCGGGAGTGTTGTGAGATTAGCTCGATTGGTGCAGCTCAACTGGTGACCTGAGAGTGGCTCGGTCGGACCTTTGGGGTGTGTGCCAAGTGAGAGTGGCTCGGTCGGACCTCTGGAGTGCGTGGCTCGATCAGATGTGCTTCCAACGTCTCCTAAATAACTGAAATACTCCGAAATGCATAATGTATGAAAGAATGATGCAAGAACTACCTAGACATGCAAAGTGTATAAAAAGGACTAGAAAATGATGCAAACCAATGAGATATCCTAGCTAAATGAATGATAAATATATGCAAAGGATAGAAAAAATAGACATATCAACTCCCCCAAACTTATTCTTTGCTTGCCCTCAAGCAAACAATCAAGAATAAAGTATGGAAGAGAGGTGTGAAGATGGGGTCTCCGAACCTAAAACATGCTGAATAGAGTAGTTAGAATCAACATCTTTGTTTTTAGTTCTATGATGCATGGTGAAGGAATTTCATTTGTTTAATCTACACATGCATTCCTTTCAATCACCCCCTTTAACATTTATTAACAGAGAACCATGAATCAAGCTATGCAATGTCATTGGACTCATTTGGTTATGGTAAAAGGTCAGAGATAAAGATGGTCTCCTTCTCAAAAGGTTTTATCAATACAGAACAAGGTTCTCTCACAAAAGGGAGTTGAGCTTAGGAGAAGGCTAAAAGTTGAAACCAACTGATACATACAAGAGCAACGCCCTGTCTATCTAAAGAACATTCCAAACCGAAGTTGGTCCTATCTCTACCCTTCATCAGAATCTTCATCTCAAACCCATTCTTTCATTCTTTACACTTGGTCTTAGGAGGAGTTCACTTCTTATCAGTCTAGTTGATTGGAAAATCTTTATTATCAGTAAGGTTCTTTTTCTTTTCTTCTAAGGACTCTAGACATCTTAAACATTTTACTTTCTTTTCTTTGTCTAATTTTTTCATTTTATGCCCAGAACCAATAACTCATTATTTTGCTCAACCCAAATCCTTTACTAGACTTGTAAACCTTAAAAACGCATCCCCCTCCTAAAGACTTTCTACCATTTACTTTCTTTTTACTCTTCACTTTTCTGCACAAATCCATATACAATACCTAAAATCGAGTTCTCACCTAGTCCTACTAGTCCGGATAACGTGAACTAGAACTACACAGGATCCTACTATTGTCGGTTAGAACCTAACACTTTCTAACAAGCTCAACTCGGAAAAGGTCTGACACTCAAGAATACAATTGATTTGAAAGAACGGTTGGTTAAGGGTGCGGGGAACTGTTCCAAAAATGGGAATCAGCTACTTGGATTGACAAGGGTGGTAAAAAAAAAATGTGAAAGACAATCCAAGTACGTGTATGGTATCCATGAGTTCAACTTCAATGCATAACAAAATAATTGCAAGTCAGGATTAGGTTCAGATAGATAGGGAGTGATGTCAATTCAAAACATGCTTCAATCTTACATTTTCAAGTTCTATCAATATGCATCAAAGAACTAATAACAAGGGCCTTGATCCTATCCTATTGAATCCAACATTCTTACAAGGTTACAATCATCATCAACCCCTATGCTAAATGCAACAACCCTATATGAATAACACTAGACTCAATCCTAATGTGCAAGTTTAAACTACATGAACACTCTGTTTTTGTGGAGATTGTTTTCGAAAATTCTCAAATTTTTTGTTTGGTTTTTCTATGCAAATATATGGATACAGACTTAAACATGATATGATGCAAAAATTTGAAATAAGAATCACAAGACACAACATCAGATACATCATCTCAAACCCTCCCCCAAACTTAAATTACACAGTCTCATGTGTAAGAAAAATTTGTAGAAGGATTTGAGAATCATAACAAAAACAATGCGAGAATGAAATGGCATGTACAGAGGGAAGGTCGGAGTACCTCACTAGTAGAAGAAGGAGTCCGTGCTCGCTCAAGGAGTTGGTGCGTGATACTGGCTCTGTCCTTCACCTTGTTTTGGATCCGCGAGAGTGGCCTCAGCTGGTTGGTCGACTTGCTGCTCAACCGCTTGCGTGTTCTGATAAGTGTTCGGCTGCTCGTCGCACTACATGTCGTCGACTCTAGACTCACCATGGTCCGAGAATAACACTACCACATCTGTAGGCTGATAATCACCTTACTGCTCAACCTCCTGCATGTCCTGATAATCACCCTAAGCTTCATCTCGCTGCTCAACCTCTTGCTCAGCTTGTGCTGCAGAACGATACGCTGATCGACGACTGGAGGAGCCTCTAGAACCACTCAAACCTTGTCCCATTCTCTCCCTAGATTTATGTGACGAGTGGCATGAAGGGACGGGTGTAGGCTGACGCTCCCAAGGTACATATGAAGACTGACGTGCTGGAGAGGGAATCAGAGAAGGTGTACGCTCTAGGGTCGCGGAAGGACGTCCTGGCATTGGTCTGGTTTCCTCGGGGATAGACCTAGGGATGGCGGTTGTGGAAGTCGAGCAGATAAACTTATGCATGAAGTTCTTGATAGTTTTGGTGAAGCTGCTGAGCGCCTTGTCTCTGGCTTTCCCCCATAGCTGAAGCTGGTTGAGGTGTTGATGAGCTGCTCTGAACCCTTAGCCATTCTTGGGTCTGAGTACTCCTAGAATTAGAACTGCTCTGGGCGGTACTCCTCGGTGTCTTCCTCCATTGGCTCGGCTTCTGCTTCCGCAACATTTACATGTTCCTCCTCAGCTTCAGAATTGTATAGGGTATCCGCGGGAGGAATGAAATCGATATGCTCACCCCCTAAGATTGTAGTCAACTCGACGCAAGGGAGGAGTGATCTCAAGGGACCAACCGCAGGATGCACAAACTTCTAGAGCAACCGTCCATGCCTAAAACACCAATCCAAAGTGCTTATCTGTCGCAAGTTGCTGATGTCTATCCAACGTGGTGGGTGAGACTCAGAGTGTAGGGGAACGCCAGCAGCCTCCAGAAACCAAGTCACTACGCCTCCCATGCATATCACTCTGGCAGTGTGGTTGCTGCTGAGCCTCGAGACCCAATTCTTGTATGACATCATGTAGTTGATAAGGTAGAGCGAGATGGAAGTGTTGGATATGTCACCCTGCAGCGCGGTGCAATCCATGGCAGTGATCGAAAGTCCCTTGAGTGCCAGATCAATCATCTCAAGCTCGCCGTTCATCATATATCCCTTGATATCTTTGGCGTAGAATGCATTGGAAACCGCCTTTTGGAAGTAACGCAACACTACGCATCGCAGGTTCATCGCTTTTGTCTTCGATGAAGTGAATGTGGGCGTGCTCCTAATCATTGTCCTGAGTGCGAATATCGCATTCCGATCAAACTGCAGCGTAATCCCCTTTCCGCTGGGAAATCCAAACATTTCTTTGACGGTTCTGATGGTGAGAGTGTAGAATTGGCCGTGAACGCGAAATGTAATGTAGCTCAGACCTCCATCAGACATCATTCCCGGCTCATCCGCATGCAAGTGCATCTCCAGAGTACAGAGGAACTGAATTGTCTCCTCCCTGTATCCATTTTTGGGTGTGGTCATGATTCTCTCCAGATGACACCGCCTAAACAGATACTGAAAATCTTCCGCAATCTCCAGTTGCTGCATCGTCTCAACATGAGGGTATCTTTTTCCATCGAACTCCAACTGCTGGAACAGCTCGTAGTATTCCTTGGGAGTTAGCTTTGTCTCAG
This sequence comes from Camelina sativa, assembly GCF_030686135.1. Taxonomy (NCBI): domain Eukaryota; kingdom Viridiplantae; phylum Streptophyta; class Magnoliopsida; order Brassicales; family Brassicaceae; genus Camelina; species Camelina sativa. The sequence goes on along the minus strand of NC_141895.1, from coordinate 14,967,230 downwards.
CGCTCTTCCGTTTGACCAATTTTCTGGGAGCCTATTCTGAACGCAACGCAGGTTCCTCCTGTTCATAATCACTCCCTTCCTCCCTTGAATTTGAAGCTCGTTCTGGTCTCTTCCCACGACTCTTGCTCTTAGAGAGCGGTTTGTCTGGTCTGCTTGACCTCGCTGCCTCTGCTAAACCCCCCAACGACTTTGTCAACATTGTTCTTCATTTTCAGAAAATGCTTGGCCATGGACTTAGGTGACGAGCGTTCTCCACCAACACAAACATATGCTTCTCTCATCTCCTATATAAGCTCAGTACCTTTTCTGTTTCTCTGAGATATGGTGAACTCAAAGCGAAGCGTTAATATGTTAGTGATCAAGTAACTAGAGCAAATAAAACTTGAAGAAGCAAAGAGAGGATAAACTGATTGAGTGGATTAGGTGTGGGTCGACGGGGAAGAACGTTGGTTCCGGGAGAATAGCTTAAGCGGAGGACTTCGCAGGGCGGCTCGAACGGGATGTAAGCTGGATCGAGCGATGGTGTTGTGGAGGTTCTAGCGCTGTTGCTTGAAGACGGCTGGATCGGGAGTGCTTCGATGGCTCGGACGGAACAATTCCGGGAAAGTGGGTGTGGCTCAATTGACTCTTCACGGTGATGGCTCGATCGACGCTTCACGGAGATGACCCGATCGGATTTCGACAGTAGCTCGAGCGGGGCGCCGAAGAGTGGCTCGAACGGGGCTTTTGAAAATGGCTCGAACGGATGAAACGGCGGACGAGTCGAGCGTAACGGTGACGACGGAGAGTGGTCAAGGAACGACTCGAGCTGGTAACGTTGCAGGGTGGCGAGAGGGAGATTATAAGATTGATTCGAGAGAGATAGTTGAGCGTGCGTGACGAGTGCAGCGAGCGAAGCTTCGTTGGATTCGGAATAGGCGGCAAATCGAGTGGACGGTTCGAGAGAAGACAACGTTGAATGGCGGAAACGGCTCGATTGTATGGGATGAGACATACTCGAACGGAGTAGTTGGCTCGAGCGTGATGTGCAGCTTCACCGGTCGAGTCTGCAGCTTTGCCAGAGAACGAAGATGTTGTCAGGCAGATAGAGTGAGGGATGAGTGTTTGGTGTGGTTGGTGGGAGAGACTGAGAATGAAAGAGTGATGAAGTAGAGTAAATTTCGTTGGGTGAGAGGAAAAAGGAGAGATGAGAACTTGTTTAAAAAGAGGAGGAGGAGGAGTGTGATGATAGGGATGGTGGTGAGGTGAGGTGACAAAAAGGTGATGGTGAGTGGTTTGATATGTCTTAAGAGAGGGAGCAGGAGAGATATGAGTTGAGATGATGGGAGGGTTCACGTGGGAAAAGAAGAGAGTGGGGGTGAGGATTCACGTGGGTAGAATAGGTTGGTTAGAATAGGACATAAGTGGGGTATGGGGTGTGATAAAGATTCTCACTCTGTATTTTCTTCTGTTCCCCATGAGACCGACACACTCTTGATTCTGCTTCTCTCTTATATTTTTTTCTTCTCCTCTTTTTTTTAATATCCTCAATCTCTTCTGTAAAACTCATCATACTAGACTTTACTATAAACCTACTCGTTTAACTGCATTTTTTTCTGTTGCTTAGACTCCCATCTGTAAATTCCTGAACACTAGAAAAACAAAAACAAAAATTAAAAACACAAGGATCCTAAAAAAAAAAAACAAATTTAGAGTGATACCGTTAGGACTTCCTCCCAAGTGAGCTTGTTTAAAGTCCCTAGCTTGACTTTTCAGCTTTTTATGCCTTTTGGGGTTCATAGAGGAGCTTTGAAGACCCCTATGGTCGGACTTGATCAGCTAAATATTTCTTGACTCTTTGACCATTTACAGTGAACTCGCTACCATCCTTGTTTAGAAGAGTGATGGCTCTAAATGGAAGAAATTCCTTGATGACAAAAGGTCCAGACCACCTAGACTTAAGCTTTCGAGGAAATAACTTAAGTTTGGAGTTGAAAAACAGAACCTGATCTCCAGCCTTGAGCTCCTTGACAACAATTTTCTTATCATGAAAATTTTTGGTTCTTTCTTTATATATCTTTGAGCTCTCATAGGCATCAAGTCTGATTTCTTCCAATTCATGTAGATCAAGAGTCCTCTTAGCCTGAGCTATGTCAATATCCAAGTTCAGCAGCTTGATAGCCTAAAGCGCCTTGTACTCAACCTCCACAGGGAGGTGACATGCTTTACCATATACCAACTGAAATGGTGTTCTACCTATTGGCGTCTTGTACACTGTTCTATACGCCCAGAGTGTCTCGTCCAGCTTGACAGACCAATCTTTCTTCGAAACCCCGACAATCCTTGACAACATACCCTTGATTTGCTTATGTGAGACTTCAACCTGTCCACTGGTCTGAGGGTGATACGCAGTAGATACCTTGTGCTTAACCCCATACTTTCTCAGCATGCTCTCAAACACCTTGTTGACGAAGTGAGTTCCACCATCACTGATCACTGCTCTGGCTATCCCATACCTTGGAAAATTATACTTTTAAACAGCTTCAGAACAACCTTGTGATCATTAGTGGGACTTGCAATGGCTTCGACCCATTTAGAAACATAATCAACTGCCACCAGAATATAAACATTACCATTTGATGGAGGGTTGAAAGGTCCCATGAAATCTATGCCCCAAACATCAAATATCTCTACTTCCAGGATCGGATTCTGGGGCATCTTGTTCCTCCTTGTGATATTTCCCATCCTCTAACAAGCATCACAGTTGGTGATGAAGCTGTGAACATCTTTGAACAAGGTTGGCCACCAGAGAACTGCTTGAAGAACCTTCTGAATTGTCTTGAATGTGGCAAAGTGACCTCCATAGGTAGAGCCGTGACAATGCTCAAATACTCCTTGTACTTCCCCTTCTGCTATGCATCTCCTAAACAGACCGTCAGAACCTCTCTTGTACAGATAGGGTTCATCCTAGAAGTAGTGGTTGACCTCTCTGAAAAGCTTCTTCTTCCTGTAAAGATCCATGTCATCAGGAACTTCTCCACAGACCTTGTAATTCACGACATCTGCATACCATGGTGCAGTCTTAGAAGTGATCGCCATGCATCTGATTCTGAGGTTGTCAAGCTCTGTGTCATGCATCTGCTCACAAACCTGGGCGACCAGAAGTTGTTCCTCATGCATTAAGTCATCAATTAGAACAACATCTTCAATCCTCATTCTTGACAAGTGATCTGCAACTCCGTTTTCTATGCCGTTCTTGTCAACTATCTCCATGTCAAACTCCTGAAGTAGCAGAATCCATCTCAACAGTCTCGGCTTGGTATCCTTCTTTGAATAGATGTGTCTCAAAGCAGCATGGTCGGTATACATTATGACTTTCGAAACCACAAGGTAAATCCTGAATTTTTCGAATGCAAACACAACTGATAGGAGCTCCTTCTCTGTGGTTGCATACCTTCCTTGAGTCTCGTTGAAGGTGCGACTTGCGTAGTAGATGACATGGAACTTCTTGTCAATACGCTGTCCCAGAACAGCTCCTACCGCGAAGTCTGAAGCGTCACACATAAACTCAAATGGATGATCCCAATTCGGAGCTTGTACTATGGGTGCCGAAACCAAGGCCTCCTTGATCTTGTTGAAAGCTTCCAATCATGCTGCATCAAATTAGAACTCAACCTCCTTGCACAACAACCTCGTCAAAGGTCTTGCAATTTTTGAGAAGTCCTTAATGAATGTCCTGTAAAACCCAGCATGTCCCAGAAAGGTTCTGATGTCCTTCACTGTCTTAGGCGGTTGAAGCTGAACCATGACCTCAATCTTAGCTTTATCAACCTTAATTCCTTTATCAGAAATCTTGTGTCCCAGAACGATCCATTCTTCAACCATGAAATGGCACTTCTCCCAGTTCAGCACCAGATTCATCTCCTCACACCGCTTCAATAAACTGTACAGATTTAACAAACAGGAGGAGAAACTGGAACCATATACAGAGAAGTCGTCAATAAACACTTCCACTGACTCCTCAATCAAATCCGAGAAAATCGATGTCATGCACCCGTGAAAGGTGGCAGGTGATACACAGGGTTTTAAACCCTATTTTCCTACTGCAAGTGCACAACAAAGAAGTAGTACTTTGGGGTCGAATCCCACGAAGACCAAGTTTTACTCTATGGTTCTATTGGTTCAATTTCAAGCTAAGACAATTCAAAGTTGGGTTTGTTTGGGAACAGTAACGCGATTAAAACGGTATAAAAAGGCAATAAGCAAAACACTAGATCAGGGGTAATTCTCGGGAATTTCAGAGATAGCAACTAAACAACTATTCAGGGCATAGATTAAGTACCAGTCCAGAACTCAAACATAAATATAAACTGATCCACTGTCGTGGTATCAATAACTCTATCTGATCGATTCTGTGCGGAGACGCGGAGTACATGCTCAGACATCCGGAGCACATGCTCGGCGGTCCATAAACCCTAAACTGTCGTTTGAGCCCAGAATCGCAGACAAGCATTAAAGAACAGGAATGATAAGTTCACAAATCACCTACACATCAACTTTCGCAGGTCTAGGATAATTTGCCCACTAATGTCTTTTCTAGCAACCTATTACACTTTTGATGAATAGATAAACCTAGAATCATAGATTGGGTGATCAAATCAACCTAAGCATTAAGTCTAACAATAGTGAAGACAATCGATTATATAAAGCCCTATTTGTGTTCTGTTACTAACCCATGAAACCCCTTTTGAAACCCCTAATCTAGCAAAGAAAACTACTCAGACATAGAGAAATGAATCATAGCAAAAGATGAGAAATTCAATGACATAAAAATAAAAAGGGTTCAGAGAATGCTTCACAAGGTAGCCGCTCTTCTCCCTCTCACAAAAGCGTCGCTCAAAAACAAAAGAAAAGGTATATTTATCTTTCCTAAAAACCTTAGGTTAAATAGCATACAAGTAGGGAAAAATAAGGAAAGATTCCAAATTCAAATCTCCCTATTAAAAAGCGATCTCAGCCCTCTTTCTCTCACAAAGGATCGCCTAAAATAAGGGGAATTAGGCAGGGAATTGGCGCCTAGATGCTTGCCACGTGTCATCATGAAACCGTAGAGTTGGGAGCATGTGCTCGGAAATCGGGAGCATGTGCTCCTGGGTCTAAAATCAGCTTTTCTGCTCCAATTCAACTCCTTTCTGCTCCGATTGCTCCTGCTGTTCCAATCCTTGCTTTTAGCTTCCTAGCCTCTTATTATAACCTGAAAAGGACTCAAACAACTACAAAACTATCAAATAAACGGGGTCAAAGTGAGTCAAAACCGTAACATATCAACTCCCCCGGACTTAGATCTTTGTTTGTCCTCAAACAAACTCAAACCAAGCGCCAAGAGAGCCAAGGTGGGAACTCGCAAAAATCTCAGAAACCGTGAGTAGACCATGACCTGCAGACCACATGTGTTAGAACAAGCTATACCGATAAAATTCTCCAGCAAACATCTCCAAAACCAGAACCATAATTGGCAATCAAACCCAGAAAAAGATCACTTTCCAGACAAAGACTCTTTACATTCAATTAAAATTGGTGTGAGCTTCTCATTAAGGGCATTAAGCTAGTGAAATCGAGGCTTGGTAGATAAAAGGCTGTTTTAATGGTGGAGCTATAGAGTGTTTAGGAGTTACCATTACTTCGAAAGAGATGCAGGATATCGCACAAAATGGTAAGGGAGAGTGGACTCATTGATGTCCACAACCTCTAATCACTCTCCTCTTCTTATCTTCTCAAACTCAGCCTCTCTTTTCTCCTCAGGGTACAACGCATGCTCGGGGGTGTGTAACACTAGCTCTGGTCCCTTTCCATCATCCTTAAACGTTTTTTTTTTTTTTTTTTTTTTTTTTTGAGAACTATGAAGGATGATGGGGGATCTTCTTCTGATATTACCCCAGGAGCATGCGGACCGTATCCTACGCTCTCTCTCTGCTCAAAACAACTCGCGGACTCGGATTTATAAAATTTCGGAGCAGGTGCTCGCTGGGTTGGAGCACGTGCTCTGTCCGTCCGGCTTTTTCCTCTTTGGTTCTCCAGCAAGAGCGAGTTAGAGATTGTGTCAGTCCTGCTCTCCCCGACCGTTTTGCACATAGCTGCACAGAATGAGAAAACAAAAATACAAGTGCAAGTTGTTTGAAAGGAGGTTAGGCTCGGGGTGGTACTAACTTAAAATGAGCTAGCTATTCAGGATCAGCAAGATTGGAAAAATGAATAAGAAGTCCTGAATATGTGACATGTTCCCTATCCTAATGCCCAAAACGAGAAGAATTTAAATCCGGTTAGGTTCCAATAAAGTAGAGTCTAAGTCTTTCCGGTGAAACCTTAATGGGATGAAGCTTTTCTGGCCAGGAGAAGGGTCCGAATGTGAAGAGGTATTAGCTCGTCTCTGTACTCTTAGTTCTGCAACAATGGTCACTAGGAAAAACGGTCAAACTCACAATTGGTTAAAAACATCACAGATTTCGGTCCTAATTCCCACAAATTTTGGTTCGACTTACATGACAAACTGACTCAATAAAAAGAAAAATAAAGAAAACAAATGTCATAGGTGACCCTCCCCCGGACTTACTTCACACCGTCTCCGGTGTGAAAATAAGCCAAAGAGAGACCTAGACAATAAGAAGAAGGAGAAGAAGAAGAGAGGAGGGTTTTGCGAGTTGGTAGGCTAGTGAGCCTGGTGGGCCTGAGCCAAAGAATTGCATTGAACGTACCTGCATCGGGTTGCGCGCGTCCTGCGAGCATGTGCTCCGCGTCTTCTTCCAACATTCCTGAAACCGAAAAGAGAAGAAACAAATCCTAAAAAGAAAAAGAAAACTCAACAATATATACCTGGTGGGTTGCCTCCCACCCAACGCTTGTTTTAAGTCATTAGCTTGACTCGAAAGCTCCTTAGGCAGTAGGAGGGTCGCCTAGGGCGAAGGTTTCACCCCTTTCGTGCTCAGAGGCAGCAAGATATGGCTTCAGCCTCTGTCCATTCACCAAAAATTCTCCTCCTTTTGTGTCCAGCAACACAACAGCCCCATATGGTCTAATCTCCTTGATGGTGAAGGGTCCGGACCATCGTGATCTTAGCTTTCTTGGAAACAGTTTCAGCCTAGAGTTGAACAACAAGACTTGATCATTAGGAGCAAAGGTCCTAGTGAGGATCCGCTTGTCATGGTAGGCTTTGGTACGCTCCTTGTAGAGTTTTGAGTTTTCATAGGCGAGGTGCCTAATCTCCTCTAGCTCATGCAGTTGCATCTTCCTCCTTTCATGGGCGCTCTTAGTGTCAAAGTTCAGCATTTTCACTGCCCAAGCAGCCTTGTACTCTAGCTCAACAGGAAGGTGACACGCCTTACCATACACCAAGTGAAACGGTGTAGTCCCCAGGGGTGTTTTGTAGGCGGTTCTATAAGCCCATAGAGCCTCATCTAGCTTCAGAGACCAATCCTTCCTTGTTGTGTTCACTGTTTTTTGCAAAATGCTCTTAATCTCCCGGTTAGAGATCTCAACTTGGCCGCTTGTTTGTGGGTGGTAGGGGGTGGCGACCTTGTGCCTCACTCCATTCTTCTTGAGAAGACTCTCAAAGACCTTGTTAATGAAATGCGATCCACCATCGCTAATGACTACCCGTGGGACACCAAACCGTGGGAAAATAACCGACTTGAACATCTTGAGCACGGTCTTTGCATCATTATTGGGGCTGGCCAAAGCTTCTACCCACTTGGACACGTAATCGACAGCCACCAATATGTACTTATTGCCGAATGACTTCGGGAAAGGTCCCATGAAGTCAATTCCCCAAACATCAAATACCTCAACCTCCAAGATGAAATTCTAAGGCATTTCATTCCTCCTGCTGATGTTCCCTTGTTTCTGACATGCGTCGCAAGTAGACACGAACCGCTGCGCATCTCTGAACATGGTAGGCCACCAATAACCCGCTTGAAGAGCTTTGGACACGGTTTTGAAAGTAGTAAAGTGTCCAGCATAGGGTGAGCTATGGCAATGAAACAAGACTCCAGGAACCTCCTCCTCAGTCACACACCTCCTGAAAACACCATCCGAGCAATGCCTATAGAGGTAAGGCTCATCCCAAAAATACCGCCTTATGTCTTTTAGGAACTTCTTCTTCTTGTTCCCCACAAATTCAGTAGGTTCTTTCTCTGCTTCTAGGTAGTTTGCATACTCTCCAAACCAAGGAAAACTCGGCTGTTTGTTGGTATCGATTGTCTTGCACGGGGTTTTTGGAGCATGTGCTCCCAGGCGAGCATGTGCTCGGCGGGATCAAAGATGCCGATCGAGTAAACATGTTCTTCAGGAAGGCTATCATCCAAGGGTAGCTCTTCTTCTATCCTCATTCTTGACAAGTGATCTGCAACTCCGTTCTCAATACCCTTCTTGTCTTTAATCTCCAAGTCAAACTCTTGAAGCAACAAAATCCAACGGAGTAGCCTTGGTTTTGCATCCTTCTTGGTCAGTAGATACCTCAATGCTGCATGACCAGTGTGAACAACCACTTTGGAACCAACAAGGTATGATCGGAACTTCTCAAAAGCAAACACAACCGCTAAAAGTTCTCTCTCGGTTATAGCGTACTTGCACTGAGCCTCATCCAAGGTGCGGCTGGCATAGTATATCACATGCAGCTTCTTGTCTTTTCTCTGTCCCAGAACCGCTCCCACGGCATAGTCACTCGCATCAGTCATGATCTCAAAGAGAAGGTCCCAATCTGGCGGTTGTACAATTGGAGCGCTAACCAAGGCTCCCTTGATCGTGTGAAACGCTTCCAAGCAAGCAGAATCAAAATCACACTTCACTTCCTTACACAACAGCTGGGTAAGTGGTCTTGCTATCTTAGAGAAATCCTTAATGAACCGTCTGTAGAAACCGGCGTGGCCAAGGAAACTGCGGATCCCTTTTACCGAATTAGGCGGTTGTAAACTCATCATCACCTCAACCTTGGCTTTGTCAACCTCAATCCCCTTTTCAGAAATCTTGTGTCCCAGCACTATCCCATCTCTGACCATGAAGTGGCATTTCTCCCAATTCAGCACCAGATGTTTGTCTTCACACCGCTGCAACACCCTGCACAAATTAGACAAACAAACGGAAAAGGAGCTCCCATAGACGGAGAAATCGTCCATGAAAACTTCCATTATATCCTCAATCAGGTCAGTGAAAATGGACATCATGCATCGTTGGAAGGTCGCTGGTGCATTGCACAAGCCAAACGGCATTCTGCGGTAAGCAAAGGTGCCGTAAGGACATGTGAATGTGGTCTTCTCTTGATCGTCGGGATGGATTGGGATCTGAAAGAAACCTGAATAGCCATCTAAGAAACAGTAGTAAGGATGGTTAGCCAATCTCTCAAGCATTTGATCAATAAACGGCAAAGGAAAATGATCCTTTCGGGTCGCAGCATTAAGTTTTCTATAGTCTATGCACATGCGATGTCCTGTAACTGTCCTAGTAGGAATCAACTCATCCTTATCATTCTTAACAACTGTAATTCCACCTTTCTTAGGGACTACATGAACTGGACTAATCCAGGAACTATCAGAAATAGCATAAATTACACCCGCATCTAGAAGTTTCATTATCTCTTTCTTAACAACATCCTTTAGATTCGGGTTCAACCTCCTCTGATGTTCTACCGAAGTCATTGATTCATCTTCTAGATGTATTCTATGCATGCAAAGATCTGGTGAGATTCCTGGGATGTCATCTA